>NC_141041.1:22160000-22367500 GCF_052040795.2 Danio rerio | reverse complement strand
AGCATGGAGAAGGAAAACAGAATCAAGCCTTTTGTGTGGCACTGGAAGAAAAGTGCACACTTGCGTTGGGGACGGCAACAAAACAAAAAGGCCATGAAATATGAAAGGGCCGCCTTTGTGTCATTTGAATAATGGGGATAATTACCCTCTGTCCAGCGAAGCACCTGCATTTGAAATAAGCCTTTGATACCAACTTAAATCCAGTGAGATTGTGCTGTTTGATTAAGATTCAGGCTGATGCTGTCTCTACCTTTACAGCAGCTGGAGAGATCGCTCTGTCAACAGACTGACTGCACTGCTTTTTTCAATGCACATGTGATGATAAATAGATATGCATCACCTACACCGAAGTACTTATGCTTTGCTGCAAACTGACGTTTTGGGCTGCTTTAATAAAAGCCATTTCATTATCGACAGAGCAGATAGTGTGAGTCTTTATTATTTTTATTTGCTAATTCCAGCCAGAGCAAAGCAGGCCGGACGTCTTGTGTGTGTCTACAGATATCTGAGTACAGGAGATAAACAGATAGTCTTTAAGCACCTACAAAGCTATCTCTTTTTAATTTGCTTGCACTGCCAGGAATCCATAGATGAATCAGAGTCTCTCATTAAACCACAGTCCTGACATTGTTCGCAAGGAATGGCTGTTTTTTTTTCTAGTGGTCTGATAGCAGAAATTGCAGGGACATTGTAACGCAGAGGCAATGAAAATGCTCAGAATGTAGACATGTTTTTTTGTCCTCAGCACTGGAGGCTTTATTTTGATAGCGATCGTTGATTGTGGCTTGAATCTCGCACCACCTCCAATATGGAATGCAAAATTATATTGAAAATGCAGTTTTTCCTTAAAACAAGCAAAATAGTCTGCCAGTGGGTAGGTTAAACAATCTTGTTTTGAGCTTGAAATTAGTTTATTTTACTTACCTTACAGATAGATTATTTGATTGAAGGAAATCCCACTTAATTTAGACTTATAGGCTCAAAGTCTAAAGTGCATGGCGCAAAAGCATTAAGGGCATGTGTGATCCACTTTTGGTATTTTAAGGACGGATAAATACGCTTGTACCCCTGCACATGGCCTAACAGGGTTGTGCTTATTCTCTTAATGAGTTGTGGGTGTGTTTTGAAAATAATTTGCATTAAACCAATCAGAGCTTCACCTCCCATTCTCTTTAACCAGTTAAGCTTTTAGGCTATTTTTGGTATTTCCGCAGAGGAGTAAATACAAAAGTTTGTTATAATTTTAAAAGGAAACCATTTGAGATTACATAAAATACTGTTGAAATTGATTACTATTATTGTGCATATTGCATGGTGTCCACAACACTCTTTCTTTCATGTCGGGGCGCCATGCCAAAATCGATCCTGATCGAGATCAATTTTTTCTGTAACCGTAGTAGTGCTGTGCGTTAGTTGTTTAACCCTTTAAGGTTACGTGCTGACTGACTGACTGGCTGACTGACAGGTGCGTGATGCATGAGGTCAGCAAACACGACGTATAGGCGTTTCACTTTACTTCAGGACGCATTAATATCGCTCTGTAGGTCTATTTGAGACATTCATAAATATTCCTAGCAAATCTAATAAATATGTTATGTAGCATACTTGTTACATAAACGCACTAAATCACACTTCAGCAGCGTTTATTTAAGAGCGCACAAGTAGATCTGCGCTTGAGCAGCTTATATTTGAGGGAGCGCGCAAGAAGTTTTGCAAGAAGTTTTGCACGAGCAGAAGAAATCGGCGCCCAAGCAAAGAGATTCGCATGCTCGTAGGCCATTACATAGGCCTAAATGCGATCTTGACTTGTAATACTGCGCTTACGACATTTGTCATTGAAATAACACCACCGGTAGTTGGTAGATCTGTGTAAAAAAGGCCTGCCGACACAGCTGGAAAAAAATCCTAGAGGAAACACATGAAACTTCATAGAAACACTGTATGGTCTGTGTTATAATAAACACACTCAAAAAGGCGCATTTACTTTTATAAACTGAAGATTGAAAATGTGTAACTCAGGCCTTGAGTGCTCCAGCACCCCGGAACCAATTTAATTTCTTTCCAGCAGGTGTCAGTAAACACAAGAAAAAGGAAATTTCTCTCTATAATAATATATGCAAGAGTTATGCTATTCCAACTGCAAGGAGGAAAAATGGCAAAAAACATTATTTCCGCCAGCCTAATTTTGAAGTCTCCCCATACCCACATACAGTACAATAAATGCAATATCTCAATGTCATTTTTAAAGTTAGTTGCATCTCACCATGACACATTTGCTATTTACATGTCAGACTTTGTTAGTGGAAAAACCGAACGCTTCACTAGCGAGAAAACAGTTAATCAAACCATTTGCAGCGCGAGGATAAAGAATAAGTCTCCTCCATTCAGTATCTTTACTTTCTTTTTACTCTTACTCTACTTCTTTACGTTCATGGATAAGGGAACTGTGTTGTACGCACTCCACTGAAGACATCCATTAGCCTACATATTTAATTTAATTTGTTAAGCGCAAAGATTTGTTTCAAAACTATTTCTAAATTCATTTGTAATTTCCAGCAAATGAATAAATGAGGACGCAGTGGCGCAGTAGGTAGTGCTGTCGCCTCACAGGAAGAAGGTTGCTGGTTCGAACCTTGGCTGGGTCAGTTGCCATATTTGTGTGGATTTGGATCTTCTTCCCGTGTTTGTGTGTTCCCCCACAGTCCAAAGACATGCGGTATAGGTCAATTGAATAAGCTAAATTGGCCGTAGTGTATGTGTGTGAATGCGGGAGTTTGTTTTGGGTGTTTTATAATGTTGTGTTGCTGCTGGAAGGGTATCCGCTGTGTAAAACATATGCTAGATAAGTTGGTGGTTCACTCCGCTGTGGCGACCCCTTTTTTAATAAAGGGACTAAGCCGAAAAAAAAAAAATGAATGATTTATACAAATTGTCATAAATAAACTGATAAAAAAATAAAATAAAATGAAGAAGTCATGGAGGCAGGGGTTTTTATATAGAAAGTAATAGTTTTTGTAATGTTTTAATCCTTTATTTTTTCATTTGCATATTTGAGTATTGCTGTACATCTTGTGTGTATTAAGCCATGTGTACACATTTAAGGAGCACAACTAATGCTCTGTGCGCTGGACGTTAGACCAACATTCAGTTGGTCAATGGCGTGGTCTATTTTAGTTCCTCAAAATAGCAACAATGCGCCCTAACACACCTCCATTCTTGACCGACACACAAAGCAAATGGTGCAAATGGATTTGCTATTTAAACAAAATGGCGCAAAACTGAAAAATTAAGGTTGCATTGGTCTGAAAGTAGTATTTTATTTATTTATTCTTTTTTTGTCCACTGACAGGTTTGGGACAGTAAATATGTTCACATATTACAATTAAGAGATTTCTGAATGAAGAGTGCATTACTTAATTCTAAAATAATTTAAGGAAAAGCAGACTATGTATTATCTATGATTATTTATTGAACATCAACGTTGAACAAATTAAATTAAATTGCACATTGCCTAAAACGAACAGTCAGAAAGTGAATAACTTACATTTTTTTTTAAATGAAATAAATTATTTTCAGTGTTTTTCATATTAAAAGTAGGAAATAATCAGTAGCTCTTCTAAATAAATTAACTCTTGTAAATTCTGTTAATAATATTTTAAAAAGTGAATTTCTTGCATCTTTCGTAAATTAATAATTTAATGTAAATAATAATTTGACTGTAATGCATAATATGCTGCCTCAAGGCATCTTAGCGCAGCTTCCAATAATCATCAATGTAGTGCAAAGTAAGGCTCAGGAATGGGTCCTACTTGACTCAAATGTGGCTGCAAAGTGGTCTCAAAAGAGCCACAGCCTTTAACAGAGCGGGGTCACATGACACGTATTGAAAGTAATTGAAAAAATCATCCTGAAAAAATGTAATCAATTTTATTGTCTGAATGTCAATTTCGATTACTTTTAGATGAATCACCTAGCCCTACTAAAACAAAACAATATTTTGTAGGTGTCTTGAAAAGGCTTCTTGGTTTAAGAATATTTTACAATTTAAGAAACAAGACAAAAGCTCCAAGAAAAGCATTTTTGAGAGAGCATAGTAAACATTTAAAGGGATAGTTTACTCAATAATTTCTGTTAAACAAAAAGACATTAAAGAGCGTTGGAAAGATTAATTGAGAACTTATTAGATAGTTACTGCTAGGTAACGATCACCTGCATTTTCCCTGTCATGGTTAGGTGTGTATCAGCAAACTAATAAAGCCCTGACCTCACTGAATAAACAGTGTTCCACCAGATCCTATATGTCAGAAACTATAGTTTACTGCTGAACAACTTTTTTTTATCATGGTAAACACAGAAATTGAATAATAACACTTCAATCTCCTCCCGAAGCTCCGACGGTCAGCTTAGAGAAACTGTCAATCACAAATGTCAATCACGATGACACACCCAGCATTAAATTAATGGCTAAAAACATCTTCTTTACAAAAATGAAGATCTGCACCCATATCAGCGTGATAACCAGTGCTTTAATTGACCAGAACCATCTTTCGGGAAATGTAATTGCAAGTAGTTCATTTTTTAATTTGGGCTCAAGTCTCCTTCATTAACACGGAGGAGGCAGACTTTATGACTTGTACTGCTGCCAGCCCCCAGGGGGCGATCTAACGGCCGGGACCTTCATTCAAAAGCAGGAATGTGGCACACTTGGTATGGATGTTTTCCAGTACTGGGTTGCAGCTGGAAGGGCATCTACTGTGTAAAACATTAGCGAAACTGATCTGTGGTTTTCTACTTTCGCACTGATGAGGGTCACAGTTGATCCTATATTGGATGGCTGAGGAAATATATATAAGCTTTTCTATTATGGTCAGAAATATATCTGTTGTCCTTTTCTCTCCACCACAGCCAGCCATATGCCGCTCTCGGTTTGCCACGGTAAACATCAAGAATTTAAGGGCATCTGGAATTGACAGAAAGGGAACATTTGCCTTCGGCCTGGATAATGACTGTTTTTTATGTCTATTTTTAGACATTTGGTCAAAATACTCACTTTGATAACCATTGATGTATTTCACATAGGTTCACAAGATTATCATTAATAAGTAATTTATTATGGCAACACGGTGGCTCAGTGGTTAGCCCGTTTTCATGTGAGTTTCCTCCACAGTCCAAAGACATGTGCTGTAGATGAATTGAATTCTACTAATTGAACTAAATTGGCTGAGTGTATGAGTGTGAATGAGATTGTATGAATGTTTCCTAGTACTGGGTTGCAGTTGAAAGGGCATCCGCTGTGTGAAATATGCTGAATAAGTTGGCGGTTCATTCCACTGTGGCGACCCCTGATTAATAAAGGGACTAAGCCAAAGGGAATAGTTTAATTTAAATAAGCATGTCATAGTTTTTTTGTGAATACAATACAGTTCTTTATTGTCAGACTTGCATCTGGAATTTTTCTTGCATACCAGCATGATAAATACTCTTTGCAAAGAGACAAAGACATACGAAAAAAAAAAAAACAATTCATTTTACACCGGCTCTATTCAGCTCCAAGACAGCCTGATATACAAAGGACTTTTTTAATTTCACTTTATTAAAGCTTGGAACTCTAAATCAACGCTTAGACTTTAATTGCATAAATAAATTCATGATTCAACTCATGACCTGAGTTCAAAATGATGTTCCTTGCCACCTTGTGTTGTTCTTGTAATTCAAATGGTCTTATAATTTCTTAATAGGCTTTCCCACTATCTTTGAACAGATTTTAATGTTTAGTATTCTTTTAGAGAGTACTGGTTTCTTTCTTCTGGTTGGCAGAAAAAAAAAGATTAATTGGAAACTTATTAGGAAGTAGATATATTCTAGATATTATTTTAAATTCATAAATTCATAAATTCGTTATTCTGTTTAACATTTTAAAATTAAGCTAAGAGAGATTTTTGAGTGAATGCACTGAATGCATTTCTGTTCTTGATGCACTGAAAAGCATTTATATTATAATATACTTATGGGATTGAATTGATCTTCTTCTCCTTTTTATAATTCCCTGTTTTAATTGGTCTGTAGTGTCAGATGATCCTTCAGAAAACATTCTAAAAAATCATGCACGATATTCATTGATTCATTGATTCATTCATTCATTCATTCATTCATTTATTCATTCATTCATTCATTCATTTATTTTTCTTCGGCTTAGTCCCTTTATTAATCAGGGATCACCACAGCGGAATGAACTGCTAACCTAGTATCCATCATATGTTTTACAAAGCAGATGCCCTCCCAGCTGCAACCCAGTACTGGAAAACATCCATACACACTCATTCACACACATACAGTAGCGCATGTGTTTAAACTGTGGGGGAAACTGGAGCACCCGGAGGAAACCCACTCGAACTCTGGGAGAACATGCCAAGTCCACACAGAAATGCCAACTCAAACCAGCACTCGAACCAACGACACTCCTGCTGTGAGGCGATAGTGCTAATCACTGAGCCAACGTGTCGCCTCCATCCACAGCATATTGTTTTTTTTTTTTTCAAAACAATAGAAAACATCTTTACAGTTTCGGTCCTTGCTAAATAAAACTGTTAAACAAAAGTGTAAACGTGTAAATGATTCTGGAAAGATGAAAGTGTTTTATATCTTCAAGAGGATCATCTCTTTATTTGTAGATCTGTGAATCAGTTTGCAGTCCCTTGTTATTTTCCTAATTGTCAACTCTCTCAAAAAGCCACAATCTAAAGCTGACTGATGATTTCATAACACTTTGCTTTGAGTCACAGAAAAGGAAGACCGATGTAAACAAAAGTTATGGTTTTCAGCCACATCCCGCAGATGAAAGTGTGCCTTATTTTTAAGATCAAAGCCAATTGCTTTCATTTAAAAGGTGTACTTCTCCACAAATTGGAAGTCTTCTCTTGCCAACCCGCCTATGATGTTTTAAATCAAAGATTTCCAGAAACCTCATGTCAAGTCCAAACAAACATCCTTAAGCCAGGACCGGTGCGCAAATTGAGGTTACCTTTCTGTACTCAAAAGTGGCCTGAATGTTGGCCAAATAACAGTGTGTTTGTGATATGCGTGCCATAGAAGTGGGTGATAATACTGGCCGGGCAAACATCACCCTGCTGCCTTATCTCTGATTTTGCACCGTAGCTTTGGAGCCAAATAGTTCCATTGGTGAATGTGGGACGAAATGAAGAAATAAACATTCTTTTGAGTGGAAGAGGCTTAGGAGAGATGAATTAGGCTTTCTTGGATAAACTGTCAGTCTGGTTTATCATGCTATAGAGAGCCCGATCTGTTTCTGCTTGTCAACAAATTTCACTCTGATTGGCGGTGACAGTCTTAAATTTAGAGTGAAATCCGACAAAGCCTCTTGTCCTCAAGTTATGGGGCAATGCTTACGTCAAATTCTGTAATGCAATGCCTTTGAAATGCCTGCTGCATGCGGAATGACAAGAATCGCTCTCTTTTGAACAATCTGTTGGTTTCTCAGAGGTGTTTTACTCCTGTAATTTGCAGAGGAGCCTGTGAAACGGCTATTTCAGAGCTCTCTTTGAACCTTTGGGTTTAGATGAATTACGGTGTGACTTTGCTGCAAGACAGAGGCAATTTTATTCTTTCAGGGAAAGGGTTTCTTTTGTGTGGGATTGTTTTTTCTTCTTTTTATCTTTTTAATACTATAGGACTGCTTTTTAAAAGGTTTTTTTGGAGGATACACTTTGATGGTCTAGATTGTTTCTTGACTATTAATTTTACAACTATATGTCAACTGACTCTTATTAAAGTGTTAGTAACGTGTATGGTAGGGATTATTTGAGTAAGTTGACGAACTTACAAACTATAATGTCTTTTGAGGAACCATTAAAGTAAAACATTGGCAGATTTTAAGTAGATATTCTGCTAATGTTATAGTAACTGCTAATTAATGTGTAAGGTTTTATTAAAACTTTATTAAATAAAAAAACAACAACACTGCATTTGTGAAGTGTGCTTGACAAACTACATGTCTCTCTGGCCACGTTTACACTAATGCGTTTTCATTTTAAAACGCACACGTTTTTCTACGGTTACGATATCCGTCCACACTACGCCGAAGTTTTCGAGTCCTGAAAACGGAGCGTTTTGGAAACACTGAAGTGGCCGTTTTCATTCTAAAACGCTGCTGCTCTGTCTCAGTGTGAATGGGGGAAAACGGAGACATCTGAAAACAGAGGCGGGGCTGCCGACATTCTGATTGGGGCTTTTCCTAAATATTAAGTAGCCTAACGTTACACACAGTTCAGTCCTGCATCCTGTTCTTGTAAGTTCAGACATCGCAAGTTTAATCAAGGCGGCAGTCTCCCCCTCCTCAGTTTGATATGGAAAACAGACTACCGAGGACACGGGTAAATCATCAAAGGGAACAGTGTACTTTATAACTTCATTCACATCACCCTGGCTACGTTGTTTCACTTTCTCAACAATAAAATGAAAACATGATTTAAGGAACTGCCTATTTTCATTTCGATATTAGCAACTTAACAGACAGCAGAATTGTTGAGGCGTTGTGCTGCTTATATGAGCGTCATCTTCACTGTGTGGATATTTATAACAAAACGAATCCTATAACATTACTGCCTCCTTTCATTTTCACTGAAAATACGAAACATTTTTTGCTGAATATCAGTTTTAATAATCGATAATGGCCATTATAAAAATATAACATACAATATGTTTATATATTATAGGAAATAAAGGCAAGCGATCAGTCAATATACAGAATGTAGGCTACGTGGTAACATTAATTATTAACTTATCTTTGCGCTTACCAAAACACGTTACCTGAGAACAAATAATAGATTCCAATGACCAAAGTCAGGGAAAATGTCGTTAGATATAGACAACAAGATGAATGAAACATCACGTTTAATAAATATAGTGAGATTAGATCCAGCAGAAGATGCTTGATGAGCAGTCCGACGAGCAGAGCTCTCATCTGGGTAGATAGGCTGCAGTGCTTGCCCGAGAGAGTGTGTGTGGTCACGTGATGTGCGTTTTCAGCGTTTTGGTGTGGACGGAGAGTTGTTCAAATACGGATGCAGATCCTTTTCATTCTAAAACGCCGTTTTAAAACTACAGTAAAACGCACTAGTGTAAACGGGGCTTCTATTAACTAAAAAACTCCTTTATTCAAGCACTTTATTCTCTGAGCACTATCAGTTTCTTTGTATAATTAGCACTTCTTGTGTGTGCTACTTATTCGTTGAATTGCTGAATGCCGCCTCAGTTGTAAGCCCTTTGGACAAAAGCCTCTACTAAATGACTGAATGTAGTAAGAAAGCGACAAAAAAAAAAAAGTTATTCGAGACGATATACGATATTCAACTTTACACTGTATGTACACCTACTTCATCCGCCCAAATTGACATCATCTCTGCTTGTGTGAAGGACATTAATGATTGGATTACCTCAAATTCTCTGAAACTTAGCATGGACAAAACTGATATGATTTTTATTGGCACCCGAGCACTTACCAGCAATATTTCCACCAGTTTCTTCTGTGAGATTGCTGTCTCGCACATTAAAAACATCTACTTCTGTAAAAAATTTAGGTGTAATCTTCGACTCCACACTCTCTTTTCAGTCTCACATTAAATCTGTTATTAAATCTACATTCTTTCATTTACGTCGCATTTCCCAACTGCGCCCCTTCATCAGTAGCAAGGATGCTGACACTGTCATCCATGCATTTGTCTCCTCACACATCGACTACTGTAATGCCCTTTTCATTGGTCTGCCTGCCAGACTCATCTCCAGATTACAGTATATTCAAAACTCTGCAGCTAAAATTCTCACTCATACCAAACGTTCTGCTCATATAACCCTAATCTTGTATGACCTCCATTGGCTCCCAGTTGCATACCGCATTAAATTAAAAATTCTCCTCCTTGCATTTAGATCCCTAAATAGCCTAGCTCCCTACTATCTCTGCCACATGCTTGTTCTCTACACTCCAACTCATCAATACGTTCCGCTGACTCTGGCCTTCTCGCTGTCCCTCAGTACCGCCTCTGTTCAATGAAATCTCTCAGTCAGTTGCAACTTTCTGATTTAGTGGTAAATTCATATAAATTTGTTTGATCTCATTCATATTTGTTTGTACAATTTGCTTATCCTCAATGATGGATTGGATTGGATTTATTGTCCCTAAGTGACAATTTGTTTAACAGTAGTAGCTGACAAAGATCAACACTGGAACAAACATAGAGTAGTTTTAATAAAAGTTTTATTAACTCATGTCTAATAACTGATTTATTTTATCCTTGCCATGATGACAGTAATAAATATTTGACTAGATGTTTTTCAAGACACTTCTATACAGCTTACAGTGGCTTAACTAGGTTTAATTAGGTTAACTTGGCAGGTTAGGGTAATCAGGTAAGTCATTGTTCAACAATGGTTTTGTTCTGTAGACTATCGAAAAAAATATAGCTGGAAAGGGGCTAATAATTTTGACCTTAAAATGGCTTTTAAAAAATGTAAAACTGCTTTTATTCTAGTCGAAATAAAACAAATAAAACCTTCTCCAGGTGAAAAAAATATTATCGGACATACTGTGAACATTTCCGAGCTCTGTTAAACATCATTTGGGAAATATTTAAGAAAGAAAAAGAAACTCAAAGGGGGGTTAATAATTTTGACTTTAACTGTATATATAATCAAATACAACAAATTAAAGCTTGTTAACTAATCCAGTTTCTGCAGTTGGAACAGATGAATCTGTTGGACCTAGCCTGTCTGGAGTAAGTATACGTTCTGCCTCTTGGCAGGAGACAAAACTTAGAATAAAGTGGGTGATTCTCATCTGCTAAAATGGACTTAGCCCTCTGTATATGAACCTCACCTTACACCTGCCCAATGCTGTTAAGATTTATGCCCCAAATCTTTTAAGATAGTTAAACAATTTTGTAAGGATGGTTTTGTTGGTCATACTTTTAAAAATCTTAGATTTTTGTACAAATGAAACCTTATACATTTGTACCAATTTGCCACTTTTCTGAAAATACACAACATTTCCTTATGAGATCAGACTGGTAAAAGTATGTAGGCATTTTTGTATGACAGTTATTTTTTTTTACTCAAAAATAGGACACATTCTAATGAAAAAATCAGTGTTATACATTTAGTTTCTAAAAAAATCACTTTTCATCATTTCGTTTTACCAAATATGGATAAAAAAATAATAATACAGAATTTAAAATGTGTTGCAAGGATGTAAAAGCCTCCTTTTGACTTCATGATTGCATATTGCAGTCCAGTAAAGTGTCTCATTGATAAACATCAAGAAAAAAAAACATCCGTACAAAACAGCTGCGATAACCCAAAACCCCTCACTGAAAACCAATGTATAATATGAATTTTCGGTGCCTGTGTGAAGTCATTTAGTTGGCATTCATTATGATGGTCAGTGATGACATCAATCAGCTGAGGGGCAAGGTAAGAGTCTCCTCAGCTGTCGGAAATGACAGGTCTTCTCCAGCTTTGATTGCAGTCATCTCATCCCGCCACAATAACAGCTGTGCACTGCATTTGTCATTGAGAAAATGATCTCTGTTATCTGCCATGTCACAACTCTGGAGTCCAATCTCCACAATATAATCTGCACAGTGCATTGCTGTCATTGTAGAATTGGCCCAACGAAAGAAAGTTCATGCATGTTATGTACAGATGACGCATGTCCAGTGTCCTTTTGACCGATGGGGGGAGGTTTGTGTCTCCTTTGGCTCAGAAAATGACACCATTTTTTGGCGATCTGTGCAGACTTCCTTTCCAAAATGACGGCAATAGTGTGAGTCATGCAGTTGGAGATTTGGACAGGTAGAAAATGACAACATCTGTCACTTGTGGGAGGTTCGGTCAGGCTGAAGGATATGTGAAATGTTTAGTTATTCCTGACCTTGCTTGTCTCATCCATTTTTTAATATTAATAATAATTCCTTACATTTATCTAACACATTTCTGGGCCCTCAAAGCTCTTTACACATTGGGGGGAATCTCCTCGTCCACCACTAGTGTACAGCATCCACCTGGGTGATGTGAGGACAGCCATATTGCGCCAGACCGCACAGAGGAGAGGAGACAGAGTGATGAAGCCAATTATGACATGGGGATGGTTAGGAGGCTATGATGGATAGAGGCCATGTGGTCTCCCATCCAGGTACTGACCAGGTGTGGTCCTGCTTAGCTTCAGTGGGTGACCATGTGAGAGCTGCTCAGAGCTAGCTGCAAACACACTGATTTTTCCAATCAAAGAGATATATCTTAACTTTTTCTGTGTTTAAGTGACATAATCAGGTCCCCAGCGTATTTATAAACCCGGACTACATGGCAACCCAGCAACATTGTTTTGGTCAGCTTTTATGTACACACATAGAAAAATGGCTGGTTGAATATTAGGAATATTTAATAGTGCTAGAACTTGTAGTATCAATGAAGCCATAATCAGTGTAGGAGGTAAGCCAAAGTAGCGCAAGTTACGAAATGATATTACTTTTCTAAGTAACATTAATAACAGTCGAAAACTTCAACGAGTGTCAAGTAAAGTACGCATTACTTAAAAAAAATAAGCAATTTAATTATTAACAATATTTAAGTAACTTTTTAAAAAAATGTAATGAGAGTTACTTTTTATTTGAACTAATCAGCTTTTAATTAAGTTGTTAAATCAAAATTAATGTAGTCATGCTGAATCACGCACCCAATGAGAAAATTTATTCATTACTTTGAACACATTGAAGAAAAGGAAAAGGCGATTGTCTGAATAGACAGTGATTTTACTTAACTAATAAACAGGGCCAGACAGAATCTGCGGACATTTTTTGCTATTTCTTCCCGGAATTCTGTAAAGAATCTGCAGATTCATGCAGAAGGATTTTGGGAGTATCTTAACTTAAAAAAATAAAATAAAATTTAAAAATACCTTTTTAACTATTATTAAATGTTTACTATTTAATGCAAATCACTTATTTGGTAAACAAAGCAAGTTTCTCAGATAATAGATGTACTAAAAGACTGAAAATGTTACTTTTTAAAACTGTATTGTAAATAAAAGAAATTAACATTTACATACTTGTCAATAAATGTTACTGCAATTATATTAAAAACTGAATAAATAAAAATTTACACACTTTACACATGTAAATAAGTAGACTCATTTATAGGCAAAATATCTTTGGATTTCTGCCTGTGCATATTCTGTGTGGGCCTACTAATAAGACAACAAGTACACAAATAGCAAACACATTGCTTTAAACTGTAGGTGAACGTGCAGTTTATATGGTGCGTTGTTAAATGAAGAGCTCCTCTATTAAAAAGAGGAAAAAAAAACTGGCAAACTCTGAAAGAGATTACTTATATACACCGTAAAAAGTAACTAAGTAATGCAACTAGTTACTTTTTTGGGAGTAACTCAATATCGTAATGCATTACTTTCAAAAGTAACTTTCCCCAACGCTTGTCATAATAAAAACAGTCTCTAAATAAAAGATAGTAAATAGGATTTAGTATTTCCATTAGCAACCTAATTTTGTTTGGTCAAAGCTGTGTTGATTGGCTGAGAGGGGTTTGCTGTCTGTTTTTCTCATTGGAGAAATGATTAAGGATCTGTTGATTTGGGCGTCAGGTGGATGAACGCCACTGACCACATCACTCAATGAGGCAGTGAGTGGATGTGACGTTTACCAGAGGCAAAGAGCAGAAGAGCAAATCAATATTCACTCATGTGAGTGTGGCAGCTCCTTACTACCCTGATAACACACAATACATGCACACATGGGAGAGATGGGGGACATTTGGAAAATTGCCATTTTATAAAAGAAAGAAAGAAAGCATCATCCTTTTTATTCATTTTCCCAAGTGATGTTTAATAGAGTGTTGTAATTTTACATCATTTCCTTTTTTTATTTTTTAAACTGAATAAAAATCAGTTTTCAAAATTTTAAACAATTTGTGGTCAATATTATCAGCCATTCCTTAAGATATAATTTTTACTCAATTACAGCTGCAGTACAAACCACTGTTGTCCAATGAATTATAACCTATCTTGCCTAGTTAACTTAATTAAACTTTAAATTGCACTTTAACCTATGCACTAGTAAAACTATTCTGTTTTGAAAAAAAACTACTGAAAAATCTGTTGAAACCATCTACCTTGAGTAAATATTACTTGCTAAAAAATTTTAAAAGAATAAAAAAAAAATGAATAGAAGGGTTAATAATTATGCCTTCTATATGTACACAGAGACGTACCCTTGATGTCAATATTATCTGCCCTTCTGTAAATTTAAATGTAAAAAATATATACATACATATATATATATATATATATATATATATATATATATATATATATATATATATATATATATATATATATATATATATATATTTATATACTCTTGGCTACTTTATTACTGTTCAACTGCTCATTAACACAAATTTAGGTGCCAATCACATGGCAGCAACTCAATGCATTTAGGCATGTAAACATGGTTAAGACGATCTGCTGCAGTTTAAACTCAGCATCAGAAAGGGTGATTTAAGTGACTTTGAACATAGCGTGGTTGTTGGTGCCAGACGGGCTGGTCTGAGTATTTCAGAAACTGCTGATCTAATGGGATTTTTACAAACAACCATCTCACACTGGAATTTTCACACACAGGGTTTAAAGAGAGTGGTCTGAAAAAAAAAAAATCCAGTGAGTGGCAATACGAATCATAGATGTGCAGCTGACAAATCTGCAGCAACTGCGTGATGCTTTCATGTCAATATGGACCAAAATCTCTGAGGAATATTTCCAGTATCTTGATGAATCTATGCCGCGAAGGATTAAGGCAGTTCTGAAGACAAAAGGGTATCCGGTGCTAGTAAGGTGTTCCTATCACCTTTCTTCCCTATTCTGATGCTCAATTTGAACTGTAGCAGATCGTCTTAACCATGTCTACAAGCCTAAATGCATTGAGTTGCTGCCATGTGATTGGCACTTACATTTGCGTTAATGAGCAGTTGCACAGCAATAAAGTGGCTGTGAGTGTATATATCGATAATTATGACATCAAGTGTACTCTATGTGTATTTATAGAGACATACACTTGATGGCATAATTATTAACTCTTCTGTCATTTTTATGTTTGTTAACTATTAAAAGCTTGTTTTAACATGTTAATTAGAAAATGTTTCATATGAGTTATGATGGACAATGTGACTGAAGACTGGAGTAATGATATTAAAGTCTGGCTTTGAATTATAGGAAACAAACATTTTAAAATATATTAAAATAAGAAATAGATGTTTGAGTTCATAATAATATTTTAAAATATGACCTTTTCACTTTCTCTTTTAAAAGCATAAAATAAGTTTAAAAAGAATTCGAGCAATGATGCATATGGAAAATGTAGTCATTTTAGTTATAAGGGTAGTTCATATTGTAGTTATTCTTAATATAATTTCTGTCAAATTAAAAATCATAAGCAGGAACACGGTTTACACACGCAAACATTTTTTATGTGTTTTAGTCTTTTTAAAGCAGGATCAATGCAATATATATATTTTCTCAACACGATGAACCGAGAGCCTCATATCCAAGAAACACTCTTTGGAGTGGAAAGACGCCTGTGAATCCTGTCTGCTTTAACCTCATGGGGCTTTCTCAGTTTACGCTTGATCTGGCAAGACACTGATGATGCTGGTCAATCTCAGCATATCAAGCTGTGTGAGTCGGTGTATGGTCCCCTGATCACTCCAAGCCCACTGACTGTAACACCTTAAAACAGTCCAATCCCCAAAGGAAAAGAACAATTACATGCTTTGTGAGTATCTTCATCCCAATGGCTTTACCGCTTTGTTGAGTTTGGCTGGTATTAGCACCAACACAAAAGCTCTTCAGATCGAGAGCAGATTCAAAACATTTCCAGTTAATCAAGCTTGACATTAAGTGATGCTGAAAATATGGTTTGGTAAACAAAACACAATCCCGCCTTCATGTGTGGATGTTTTACATTAAAACTGGCAGCTTGTTAGATTGAATGGTGTCATGATGAATTGGTTTTATCGTACCTCAGAATTGTGTTTTGGGCTGTTTATTTACACCGTTTTGTGAGTTTCGGTTTAATGGCTGTCCTCAGTTTGTCTCTGATACTTTCAAACAGCAACATTAGAAGAGTATTTTAAAGCTTTCGCATGAAAACTGAGTTCCATTACGTCTGTTCAAGGACAAGAATGAAAGGTTTGTGCTGTCTGAGCTACAGTTTGTGTTTTCTGCAATGCAGACCTCAGATGCTGTAAATACTAAACAAAACATTCAATTTATTTTCTCTAAAGTGCTTGGGATTGTTGTTTTTAAGTTGTATGGAAGGATGGTGATTATGTACATGGTGATAAAAAATATTTACACAATTTAAAAAAATATGGGGGGGTGGATTGGGGGTTGCCACAACGGAAAGAACCGCCAACTTATCCATCATATGTTTTATGCAGCAAATGCCCTCTCAGCCGCAACTGGGAAACACCCATACATTTTTTCATTCACACCCACACATAAACTACGGCCAATTTAGCTTATTCAGTTCACCTAAAGCGCATGTCTTTGGACTGTGGGGGAAATCAGAGTACCTAGACAAAGCCCACACGAAAACGGGAAGAACATGCAAACTCAACACAAAAATGCCAATTGACCAGCTGAGGCTTGAACCAGCGACCTTCTTGCTGTAAGGCAACAACACTACCCACTCTGCCAGCGTGTGGCAACATTATTTTTATTTGCAGATTTTTTTTCTAGCAACCCAATTAAGTGGCGATTTCTTACACGGTCATACGGAAGCAGCATGCATCCACATTTATCATCACTTTCAAATGTTTCATGTTTTGTTTTCTAGTGATGGGTCGTTCATGAACGATTCGTTCATTTTAAACCAGGCTTCAATATGACTCAGGAACTACGAGTCCTCTCAGGGAGTGATTTGTTCATCTGCGCGTGCGCACATTTGTGCAGGTGGTATCGTTTATTTAAAGTATTTTAAGTCGTTCATCGCTGAAAGGCAGAAGCCAATCATAAGCGTTTAGAGCCGGAAAAAGAATTGAACTGTTCATCTCTCGAGTCCTCTATCAGGTCTGAGTCATTCGTTCCGCACGGGCCAATCATATGCGTTTAGAGCCGGAAAAAGAATTGAACCGTTCATCTCTCAAGTCCTCGGGTTTGAGTCCTTCTGTGATGTGATGAACGAACGACTTAAGAACCAAAGACTTAATAGGTTAACTAATTATCATGGCTCCTGACAACTCAGACTGTATACATTGGTTAAGATTATATGTGATTGTCAGTGTAACGTGAACGAAACATTGACATTTGAAAAAATCACCTGCAAGTGAGCTGAGCAAAGAGACAATAATACCTTCATAGACAAAAGAGCAGGTAAACATTGAATTATTATTTTCTCCTTCTTATGGCTAGTTGTAGATGTGTTTGGAAGCAATTCGTAACATTTTAATAATATTTTGGCAAATTGAACCAAATGAACGAAATGACTCGAAAAAAGATTTGTTCATCTCGATGAACGAAATTCAAAGATCCGAGTCAGTAAAATGATCTGAACTTCCCATCACTATTGTTTTCATGACAACATGTTTTGTATGTAAACTTTTGAAAACGATACTGTTAAAGCTTGTTTACACCAAGCATTATATCTATAAATATAAATAAAACAATAACTATATTTGTGTCCACACTAACGAATCATAAAATCCAGCCTGATCTCATGAAGAAAGGTGACTATTTCACGCTTTGTCTGTTTAGTGGCTTATTTATACAAATTTGCACAAGTTTAGTTGTATGACAATGTATGATTTAAAAAGGAGGTGTGGCACCCAACCCAGCCCCTAAACCGAACCGTCATTGGGTGATGAGCAAATCATACAAATTTGTGTGAACGAGATTGTACGAATTTATACAAATTAGCCACTAAATCAAAATGTTAAGAATTGCTGTGAGATCATGCTTTAAATGTCAGTTTATTTTAGCTCATGCTTTTGTTCAGCATTGGAAACCAGCAAATGTTGTCAGTGTGACTCTAGCACATCTGACCATTGAATCTTTCTTATTAAATCTAATTAAACGAATTTAGCAACTTAGTGTAGTGGATTTACAACCAACAGACTATTTTCGCCAGCATTTTTGAAGGAAGCAACACAACGACGCTGAAACTAGCTCTGCATACTTGAAGTACTTTTATTCTTATACATAAATTTGTAAGTCTGTCTTGCATTACCTCCATGTATTTTTATCATTGTATGATTGTATTTTATTCTTGTTTTCTAAATTATCATTATCTTTAAATAATCTTTAAAAAGTTTTGAAAGGCTTCTCAACAATGTTGTTTTTTAGCTTTAAATTGCACAAGTGCTTTATAGTTCTGTGGATTCTGATTAACGGCTTGTTTCTAGTGTCAGAATTGTGCTATGATGATGCCACTGCTCTGGTGCGTGTAAAATGTTCTTATGTCAGTTGCTCTTAATGCTTTTTCTGTGCCACTTTCAATCCCATAATGTACTACATGGGCTCAACTTCCATTTTCCATTTACGCTCAACTTTCATGTGAATGAACTAAAAACGCTGCCAATGTGCCAGAGGAAACACGCCATAACCGTCAGTGTTTCATCATGTATTAGCTGTGAAGAAAATAATACTGAAAGGGATCAAGTACATCGTTTTTTTCTACATCTTTGTCATATTGGCTGTGGTCTGAACTCTGCTATTGTTTTAAATTCAGAATGTTTTATACATTTATACGTTAATAGTTGGTGCGTTTGATGGGAACGGACCTTAAATGTCTCAGTTTTGTGAAAAAAGTGATGTAATCAGGGCCGGCGCATCCATAGAGGCGACCTATGTAGGTGGCTGCCATAGTTAGGCGTATATCACAGATTAACTTTAATCTGTGATAACAAAATCATCAGGGGTTTACCTAACTAAGTGACATCGCCATCTATTGGCCTGACCTGCAAATGACCAGCATGTTTTCCATGGATCATAGACCATTCTTAACATTAATATATATATACATATAAATTATATAATATACATTTTAAAAACAAGTTAACCCAGTGCCTTAAAAGGGATGAGCTGAAATTGAAGAATTAACTTTAAGTAGAAATTTAAGCTTAGGCTTAAAATAAGTAACCTTGGAACTTGGAACTGTTAAGTTGACTTAACTTATATTTGATGTTGTTTTTTTACTTAATAATTTAAAGGCAACAGGTTTATTCACTTTATTTTTAAGTACAGGCAATGTGTTTTGTTTTGTCTGGAAGGCTGCTTCACAGAGGAAATAGTAAAGTGTTGCCATATCCTCTTAATTTAAACATTGGTAATTGCATCCCTGGATTTGATTCAGTCTTTGCATTTAAAAAGAAGGCAGCTGCAGGTCACAATATTTGAGTATGTTTCTCATTTATTTGGGTTTAAGACTTAAGTTAAACATCAGCTTGTTTTTTTGTTTTACTGATTGCTTTTTTTTCTAGCAAAACCTGGCAACTAATGGCCCAATTTTCTACCTTACTAATGATGTACCTCATTCCCTGGGATTTCTTACATGGCTCATACATGCATCTAATACATACTAAATGCATCATTAAAATTATGTCGTTCAGTTCAGTTTTATAGACATGTTGTTAAAATATTTTGAAAATGTGCTTGTCACTTCCTGTATTTTCTGGACAACTACTGAACTACATGTGTACTAAACACAAATTTAAAACATCACGAATTTCATACGTTTGATAAATTAAAAAAACATATTGAGTGATTTTGAAAATTCATATTTGATGTACTTTATCTTGTATAATAAAATCATGAAAGTAAATATAAAAATACAAAAGATATTCCTGAGGAAATGACTCTTTCAGGTTTACCTAAAAACCGTAGTTATTATAGCCTTTGAGATTAATAGTAATCTACAACAATTCTACTGCTAAGTATAGCCTTATTATTGTTGCCAAGCAACTTGATTTATTACTATAGAGATTGCAGAGACAGGTGTGAATTTCTGTTTTACTGTGGCTGTGAATATGCCTCATACCAGCCCTATTTAGTTTGAATTATCCCCTTTATATTGAAAATGATGCTGAAATTATGTTTTAGGCGTTCATTTCACCACAAAATGGAGGAAAGTAAATGGGTCCTAGACAAGAAGTGGATTTTGAGTATCAACAAATAAAATAAGTAATATTATATACAGAGGACACTCTCAAAAATATCAATTAGTGTAGCAATAGTTCTCTTTATTTATTGAAATCTTATTAGACATAGTAAAACAAATCATTTGTTGAATTAAAAGACTCTATTGAAAGATCACATAGTGATAAGGTTTTGGTAATTTATCATTTAATATTTTTTTTAAATACTGGAAAATTATGTTTAAAAAATAAGTCACTGATGAAGGAACATTATTTAACCTATTTCAATATTCCGTTTTATCCAAAGACATTAACAATAATACTTAATTTGCATGTAATACTCTTTTCATAGAGCTATGGGGAAAAATGAAGAAATTAAGTGAAAATGTTTATATTGGATTTTTTAAATTATATCTGATGGTCTGACGGCATTTCTTCAGAATTTAAAATAGAAAAATAAATTGTCATTTAGATTTTTTTTTATTGTTTCAGCATCGATATCATAATGTGCAATGTTGAGTCTGAATTTATCAAGTTTTCTAAAAAAGAATAATAATGACACATGAAAATGGCACCTATTTTGATATTTTTTGCCAAAAAAAGTCTCTAAATGACAACAATTTTAGTTTACAGTTTGACAGAAGTCATTGGTAGTTTACAGAATAAAACAAAAATGACATTTTATACATCATAATTTTAGAGAAATCTCATTATTCTCAAGAATATTTTATCAATATTAGCATTTTTATATAATTTAATGTGGACACAATTAAACACATTTTTTTTACAACATAAATAAATTACAATTCGCAAAAATAAAAATTGCAGTTAATTTCACAATAAAATGACTTCGTAATTCCTTTACTCTCTTGATATTCATTTGGCAGCTCTGTTGTTAAAGATGATTCTCAATTAAATCAAAGACAACATCACAAGTAAATACTTCACAATGAAAATATCAAGTGTGAGTGAAACCCAACTGCGTCGTCTCTTCTGTCAGCGGATATCAGACACACACTTTCTTCAGGGCCAATGAACAGGCTGATAGAAGCTTTCTAAAGCTCTTGAAATTGATTCGGTGATGAGCAGTTACCCTGTTAGACACTCCATTTACATTTTTCACTGTTTCTTTCAGGGCCAATTAGGAGGGTTGCAAATTAGCTGCATAATAATAAGCCAATCAAGAAGAATCATCATTTGCTTAATGGGTGGAAGGATTTTAGGTTTGCACTTCTTTTCCACCTTGTCTTCTAATTGCCAGTTAAAAAAAAAAGACAAACATGTTGTATGAGAAACATGTGCACCGTAGAAACACATATGTCAGATACGCTTCAGCAGATTGACCTATACAGATGCTAGCTGCTTTAATAATTTCATAATTGTTTTCCACTTGCTCGTCATTACAGTGTGTTTTTTTGCTGAAGCAAGGCTTGGGGTTGTGTGTGGTGGGCCGGTGAAATGTCAAACTGTCACGCTGATTAACTAAATGCAGAAAGTGATTTGTGTTCTTGCCTATATCTGTTGTTCTGCCAGCTGTAATTGGTGTGAGCTTTTTTTTGTGTTAGTAATTGGCGTGTGCCTTTTAGCAGGTCAAACATTCCTCTTATCTCCTATGAAAAAGTGCTATAAAATGTGATTTAATTGACTGTTTGCCCTTTTTATCTTCTACAAGGCTGCGATAAAGGCAAGACATTGCAGGCAAGAAAATACATTTTTATGCAATTTCTTAAAGTGTGTTTTTTTCAGTCTCATAAAAAGTGAATGTCAAAGTTTCACTTTATTTGCTTGATTTTAATCATAGAGTTAATTATAGAGTGATAAAAAGAAATTCCCAAAAACTCCTTTGCAACTTTTGAGTGCCGTAGAGCCCCCACCAGTGCTGATATACAGCCATATGGCACTACTACAAGTGTGCTGTTAGGTTTATACAACAGTTTGACGGCATAATCGTGTGTATAAAAAAGAAAATCAAACACAGAGAGTCTCAAAAACCCTTTTGTACAAGGAACTACTTTTTTCCGCCACTCATTCACATCTGCAGCTGACATCAGAACAGCAGAAATCGTTGCTAGTTCACAGACATCACTTTAGAGCTAGTATCTAGCGTAATATCTAAAGTGATGACAAAACAGCTGATTTTAGCTCACATTTTAAGAGAACAAGGCTAAACGGCATGAAATGCCATCAATCTAACATTACAGAGATTTCCCAGTATTTTTCTATAGCAATCAGGATATCACAATAATTAACCCCGGAAAAGCCAGAGCAAAGCAAACACCGCCAGTTCTGTGGTATAAATACAACAATACAAAATACAAAAGAGAAAGGCCGACTCAGAATAACACTTACCTGATTTATAATGATTTGTTCAGCTGCAGTTTGAAACTTGCGCTGAGTAAATGTATGTTTTTTTCCCATAAGGACTTATTACGTGGTCTCTGTCGCCATCTTGTGGCAGAACGTCAACCGTCACTTTCTTTGGTCTGCTCAGACAGGCTGATGCACTGAATCGGATGCTCTGAAATTATAAATATTTTAAAATAGGCACTATCCTTATAAATAAACTGCACCTTTGCAACCTAAACAACTACATTTTTGACTGTGGCTGCATTGCATCATCCAAGTGGATGCTGCACACTGGCGGTGGTGTGGAAAGACCCTCCCTCATGATTGTGAAGCGCATGATTGTAATGTGCTTTATAAATACACATTACACTAATCAGATTTTTGTGCAAGCAATGTTTGCAAATTAGTGCATATTTAATGAAATAATGCATCCTTTGCACATTTAAACATGATGTTCTAGAAAATTGTAACGCAAATAAAGTTAGTAATTCTTACTAATCTAATTAATAAACTAATGAACTTTGGTGATAACGGTTGTTTCATTTTTACCATATTCACATGCAGTGTTTTGTCTTTTATAGGGTTAGCTATGCCATAAATTAAATTACTTTTTGGATTCGAGCCTTTACGAGTTCTGTCTTCTGTTAAACACAAAAGAAGATATTTTGAAGAATTACTGGATGCCATCGACTTTGAAAATCTTGTTTATGGAAGTCAACAAGTCCCATCAACCAGCATTCTTTTGACGTATTTTTTTGTGTTGAACAGAAGAACGAAACTTAAAATAGGTTTTGAACAAGTGACAGAATTTTCATTTTTGGGTCAACTATAACTATATCCATAATTATTTGTTAATATTTGTCATGTTATTGATGTATGATCTGATTTTTTCTTTATCTGTCTCTTTCTGCTGACTGAAATATGGTCGACTGAATCCTCCAAGGGCGTTTGTAGTGTGACCTCGGGGCATAAGTTTTGAATATGGAAATTGCTTTTCCTTTTAGGCCCTGATTAAATGGCCTTGCACACAGCATTCTGTGCCTATTAAGTATTTAATGTCCGTTTAATGAATGCTCTTATTAAATACCTCTGATGAGTTCTGAAACCTCATAATGAATTTGACATGGTGTCCATGAGCTTCTGAGGAAATTAGCCGTTTGCTGATCATGGTCTGTTACATGTCCAGCTGTGCTTAGAGGAACTGATCTGCCATCGAGTTACATAATGCAGCGGATTATGGAGGCATTTGTTAAATATTTACAATGAAAGGTGCTGGTTTGGCACAATGCATTTTGCTGTGTTCCTATATTTGTTTTTGTAAATACTCAAATCTAATGAAAAATATCCAATGAATTATTGTCAGTTAAGAAAATATCTAATTTCTAATAACTGATGTCGTTTATCTTTTTCATGATGACAGTAGATAATATTTTACTGGACATTTTTCAAGATACTAGTATTTAGCTTAAAGTGCAATTTAAAGGCTTAACTAGGTTAATTAGGCAAGCTAGAGTAATTAGGCAGGTAATTTTATAATAATGACTTGTTAGACAATTGGGAAAATGCTTAAGGGGGCCAATAATATTGACCTTAAAAGGGTTTTGAAAAATCTTAAAAACTGCTTTTATTCTAGCCGTAATAAAACAAACAAGACTTTCTCCAAAAGAAGAATTATTATAGCAAACACTGTGAAAATTTTCTTGCTCTGTTTAACATCATTTGAGAAATATTTGAAAAGTGACGTTTATTTATAAACTAATTTTGAGAGAATCACAAGCAAGATTGCCCACAGCTAGTCCTGCATTAGATATCACATTATTTACCAATCAGACGAATCCAAACTCACAGAAAGCGTAAGTATTTTACGTTTTTTCAGTTTAGTGGCTAATTTGTACAAATTCATACGAGTTCAGTCATATAAAAATGTATGATTTTAAAAAGGGGGCATGGCACCCAACCCCACCCCTAGACCCAACCATCATTGCGTAATGAGCAAATCGTACTAAAATGTACAAATTAGATTGTACAAATTAATGCGAATTAGCCACTACATTTACATTTAGTCATTTAGCAGACGCTTTCATCCAAAGCGACTTACAAATGAGGACAAGGAAGCAATTTACGCAACTATAAGAGCAACAATGCATGAGTGCTGTAGGCAAGTTTCAGGTATGTAAAGAAAATGTAAGAAGCAAAACATTAGTAATTTTTTATTTTTTTGTGGTAGTTAGTGGAGAAGCCAGAGAGGCAATTGCAGATTAGTAAGAAAAGTGGAGACTAAATAGTTGAGTTTTTAGTTGTTTTTGAAGATAGCGAGTAACTCTGCCGTTCTGATGCAGTTAGGGAGTTCATTAGACCAACTGGGCAGATTGAGCGCGAGAGGTCAGGAAAGTGATTTCTTCCCATTCACAGAACGCAAGTTTCTGGAGGGCATATGAATCTGCAGAAGTGAGAGCAGATAAGAAGGAGCAAAGCCAGAAATCGATTGGTAAGCAAACATCAGAGCTTTGAATTTGAATTTGATGTGAGCAGCAACTGGCAGCCAGTGCAAACGGATGAGTAGCGGAGTGACATGTGCTCTTTTAGGTGCATTAAAGACCATTCGTGCTGCTTCGTTCTGAAGCATCTGAAGAGGTTTGATAGAGTTAGCTGGGAGCCCGGCTAGTAGAGAGTTGCAATAGTCCAGTCTGGAGAGAACAAGAGCTTGAACAAGGAGTTGAGCTGCAGGTTCAGATAGGAATGGTCGGACCTTTCTGATGTTGCAGAGTGCGAATCTGCACGATTGAGCAGTTCTAGAGATGTGGTCAGAGAAGTTTAGTTGTTCATCAATCATTACTCCAAGGCTTTTCACCAATTTGGATGCAGTAGTGGTTGCCCCATCCATCTGGATTGAAAAGTTGTGATGCAGAGTCGGGTTGACAGAAACTTCAAGCATTTCTGTTTTTGTGAGAAAACTGACAGAAGGAGTTTCTATCAGAAACAGAAACTTTTCCCATTCCTCCAGAAAACAGAATACGAAAACTAAATCAAAAGTTATGAATTGCCGTGAGATAGCGTTGATATACTACACATCTGATACATATTTCAAATGCTTTTGCAGTACTGTACAAAATGTCATGCCAATAAAGTAACTCAAACTTAAACTTGAGAGAAATCTCACATCCTCGCTCCTCCCTTTGTTGGCAGAATAGTGTGACCTGCTTTATGGCACATTTTACTCTGCATAGGAGGACTTAATCTACATTTTCACTGTCAGCAGACCGGCTAATCGATTGACCCACCCTCCTCCTTCCCTAAACTCAACCAGTTTTACCGATTGACCCACCCAACCACCCGCTTACTTCCCTAAACCCAACCAACAATTTACAAAAGCCATCCAGAAAAAGAAAAGCCCTCGTCTGATTTTTACCACATTCTTACCCTGTTATTTACTTGTTGGAGGAGACAGAGTGATGAAGCCAGTTATGATATGGAGATGGTTAGGAGGCCATGACAGACAGATGCCAGTGGAAAGATTTGGCCAGGATGCCTGGGTTAAACCACTACTCTTTTTCGAATGACATCTTAGGATTTTTAACAACAATTTTTGGGAAATTGTGATTTCTTAGAGTCAGGACCTCACTTTAAAATCTCATCTGAAAGACGGTGTTCACTGAACGATATAGAGTCCCCATCAATATACTGAGGTGTTAGGACCCACTCGGATTGCAAGTTGAGCCCCCCTGCTGGTCTCACTTACACCAATTCCAACAGCAACCTAGCATTCCCATATGGTCTCCCATCCTGACGCAGTCTTGCTTAGCTTCAGTTAGCGACCAAGTGACAGTTGCAGTGAGCTAGCAGCCAACTATCTCTGTAAATTTTTGTTGTTACCTCTCACTCCTACGAGATCATTTCTGCTGGCTCAACATCATTTACACTGCCGCTTCAGACATTTGAACCCCACTGTACATGTTATTTATGATTATAGTGTTGTAGTAAACTCAGCATCTATTTTGTAATTGCAATAATAAATCGCATGCATACAATTTGATGCCATTTATGATTAGTTTGAAGGTCAGAAATCACTTCTCTGCTCAATTTTCAATGGCAAAAGTTGAGATTTCTCTTCTTTCCCATCCATCTTTCTCTCTCACACACACAAACACACACACACATACGCTGCACTTCTATTTGACTTACAAAGGACATAATGACAGGGAGCAAGTCCTTTTGTCACTGATGAGATAAATATTTATGAGCCGGCGACGGAGGCGATTGAAGCGACTTTCTTTGGGCCGAGGGGCTTCATTAAACGGCAGGGCAAATCAGTGAGGTCATATGGGCGAGTGAGATCCACGTCTGCGGCTCACGGCGTGGGCTCGCTCAAGTACCCATCAGTGGGCTGCTGTGTCCACATGTAAAAAAAAACATCTCCACATGCTGCTGTCTTCATTTCAAAGAGAGCTGATTGCCTCCAAATATTTCAAATTGCACTTCCCTCTTTCCCTCTTCAGCATTTAAGAGTCCCTTCAGTCCCATCGCAGCCTCTTTTCTCTTAGTCTTCACTGGCAAGTCCACATTCTGAAGCCTCAAGAACCAATGATGAATTGCACCAAATGAACACATCTGGTGGTTCGTTGTGGAGTTAGTTAAATGAGTTTTGGTGGGCCGAGTCAAGGAAATAATCATGAAATATAAATTGAAAATGAACATTTGGATATATTTATGTTTTATTTATTGAAGTAACATTTAAGAAAATATAAATGCGATTGTGTTGCTTATTTACTATATCAAGGTTCTATCAGCTTCCACTTCCACCACCAAGGGAAGTATTATATTATTTAATTTAAATTTGCTTTAGTTTATTTCATCATTTGTGAATCAGTGTATACAGTGGGAGAATTTTTTCTCAAAATATTTTTCTATTTTTCTCAAAAAACATATTTATAAAGGTGCTATTGCCTTTATTTTTTTCCCAGATGTTGGAAACAACCAAAGAAAACCATATATCCAAAGAAAACAAATCTATTTTACAAATTAAGTTTTGCATAATAAAATAAAAAATAACACAGTTACACAAAGTTAACACAAAGTTAGCGAAAGCCCAGACAGCAGCTGAAATCTCTTTGTTGTTGTTCAGCAACACTCGGCCCTTCGTTATTGAAAATTTTTATTGGCAAAAGAAAAAAATTCAAGCTGTAGAATGGCCCAGCCAATCACCTGACTTGAATCCGATAGAAAATACCAAATAATGCTCAGATTTGATAGACGAGACAAACAGAACCATCATTCATTGTTATTACACCCAACTCCTTTTTTAGTTTTGTTTTATTTTTATGTTTGTATTGTTTGGGTTTTTACCAAAATCTGGTTCAATTCCATGTCAACAGCTCCTTTAGAAAATATTTTTCCCAGAAAAAAATTACGTGTTCAATACTTATTTTCCCTGCTGTAACATATTAACTAACTACATTCACAAGGGGGTCTTTTTAAAGTTTCATAAATTGAAAATAATTTTCAGTAAACAGGCAAAAATGCTTTATTAGCTTAATTTTTTAGATTATAAGAACTCTGTATTTCTAGTCAACTAAACTTAACATTTTAAGTTCATCTAAAAGTTTGTCTTAATCAAAATGTTATGTTGATCAAACATGTACACAAGTCTAAACAACAATTTGACCATTAGGTTAAGTAAACCCAAAAATGTCTTAAATCTGGTTGTTTTAAAAGCATTTCTTATCATAGCCTAGAGAGCTCAAATTTAATTGCTGCAATTTAAGAAAGCACAGGTAAGTACAAAAAACACTAGCAAATTAAGAAAAATGGGCTATACACGGTGGCTTAGTGGTTAGCACTGTCGCCTCACAGCAAGAAGGTTCCTGGTTTGAGCCCCAGCTGGACCAGTTGGCATTTCTGTGTGGAGTTTGCATGTTCTCCTCATGTTTGTGTGGGTTTCCTCTGGGTGCTCCGGTTTTCCCCACAGTCCAAACTAAAGACATAGTGGAATAAACCGCCAATTTATACAGCACATGTTTAATACAGCGGATACCTTTCAAGCTGCAACCTAGTACTGGGAAACATCCATACGCACTCATTCACACACAATTTACAGCCAATTTAGTTTATTCTAATCACCTATAACACATGTGTTTGGACTATGGGGGAAACCACAGGAGCAAACCCATGCCAATACAAGGAGAACATGCAAACTTCACACAGAAATGCCAACTGGTTCAGCTCAGACTCAAACCAGCAAACTTCTTGCTGTGAGGCGACAGCACTAACCACTGAACCACCATGCCATATTTATTGCCAAACAAAAAGCCAAATTTTGAGATCAAATTGGTCATCAATTTGCTAAAATAGATAAATATGTAATGTAAAAGTCGTGCAAACTGTTGCCTTCCTAAAGTTTTACTAACTCCCCATTTTGACAAGGTGTGCTGACTTGGCCATTTAGTTACTCTGCAAAAGTTTCCCGGTGTTTTCCTTCAGTTTCTCTCTGAGTTTTACTTGGTGAAGGTTGTAAAGGGTGAGAGAAGGTATAGGCATTCATTCACCCAGCTGCTGCTACTGCTGCCGCCGATGGGTTAGCCTGTGTCCAGAGGTGATATCCGGATGACCTTGTCCTGTCCATCTCTGTGTGTTAAGATGATCTGACAGATAAATCCCATGAGCCTCTGGACATGAGCTGCTTCACAGCACTCGCTCCCTGACAACAGTCTGTCTGTCTTCTCCTTATATGCCATCCTGCTCAGTTCAGCTATTAAAAATGCATGAGGAGGGCTGTTTGTATGTGTATGAAGTGACAACTCAAGAGTGCTGATCATGACTTTTTTATGCTTTAGACACGCACACTCACACTTGCGCTGCTTGTAATGGATTGATGATGTCCAGCAACTGTTAAAAACTTGATGGGTGTGAGATTTTTTTTTTTGCTGACACCATTAGTCATCACCTGAAATGTGTGTTTTTTGCTCGGAAACAAATAATAGGAAAGTTCATTTGAGTGTGTGTGCGCGCGCGCGTGTGTGTGTGTGTGTTTGTGTGTGTGTGTGTGTGTGTGTGTGTGCGTCTGTGTGTTTGTGTGTGTGTGTGTGTGTGTGTGTGTGTGTGTGTGCGTGTGTGTGTGTGTGGGTGGGTGTGTGTGTGTGTGTAAATCTACACATAAAAGTAAATATACTCCCACTAAAGGTTCTTTATTCACCTTATTCTCAGCTGACGAGTGGGCGCTGCCATTTGAATCTTTTTGTCTCGCGACTTCCGGTCACATTCACTTCCATTCATTTTTTGACGTTAACAACTGCTCGTTACGCTGCTTGATGTTGCAATTTAATATTTTCTTATTATATTATGCTACTTGGTCTGTGTAGTCATGCAAACATTTGTTTGTTGAGTAAGTAGTTTGGCCATTTTCTGCCGTTTATTATTTCTAGTCATTTCTCCCATAGGCGACTGAATCGGAAGTTCTAAGACAATCGCGAAAACAGGCGCACTTCCGCATTTTAGAATAAGGTCAATAGTGGGAAAGAAGTTGTGCAGATAATTAATATGTTCTTCACACTATGAAAAAAGTTATTTACAGGGCACATATGATGAAAATCATCTTTTGTACGCTGTTTGGACAGAACTTTGTGTAGGTATAGTGCGTCCACTGGCATATATGATATAAACACAATACATTTTTTAAATAAATACTGATCCACTGTGAGAAACAGGCGCTAGTGAGCTTGTGGTAAACCCTCACGCTTACATCATCATCTGTGCGCACGATGTATGCTCTTGCAAGCGAGGTCAAGCCTACAGTGCACGTGCGCCATCAGTTCTCTCCGCTTGCTTGTTGACTCTTCTCTCTGCTCGCATGAAACTTTTAGATTTTTGTCTGTCTTGGAGCAGGACTTTATTTGTTTATTACTGGTTTCAAGAGTTCACACTTAGCTGATGATTTACAAAAGCTTGTTTGGCATGCTGTCCCGGGAGAGAGCCCCGAGCTCAAGGGCTCCTCGAGCCCGGGGCTTCCTCCTGTTGGCAGAGCAAGAGGGGAGCCTGAGCTCAGTGAATCTCAGAACTCCCCTGCTGCGGTAGCTAAGGCAACACAAGGGATTAGACAAGCTTGATTGTTATGCATGTTGAATGTCTTTGGATGGTGGGAGGAAACCGGAGAACCCGGGGAAAACCCACGCGGACACGGGGAGGACATACAAACTCCTCACAGAAACACCCACCGGTCATGTGGAACCAGGGCCGGCAGTGTTCTTGCTGTGGGGCTCACAGTGCTAACCACTGGGCCGCCGTGCCACCCAATCACAGGTAAAGGAGGAGAATAGGGGAGGAGGGGGGTTTCTTCCAAACGAAGATAAAGTGAACTGAAAACTGTGGCTATTTATAGTAGCTTATGGCTCATAAGATTGGAAGATAGTGATTGGCAAATGCAAGACTGGCCGTGATAAATCATAAGCATGTGATCCTCTCGAAATTAGTTTATGAATAAACTTCACTTATTTGTTCTCAAATGCTATTGGTTACCCATTTCCCAAAAATCCAAAAAATGTTGCGCAAACAGAAAGAATAGCCAGCGAGCAAGTGAAGAGAGCTGATTGCACATGTGTGCTGTAGGTGCGAGAGCTTACAGCATGCACACAGATGATGATGTGCGTGCACAAGGGTTTACGTCTAGCTCATGAGCACTCGTTACCTCACGGTGGATGAGTTCAGAACCCGTAAACATCCTCTGTGCATGCGCGAGCTGTAGTTTTCTCACGTATAGACCTTTAATCTGCCCACGGTTCACTTCTCCTTGTGGGTAAACCTCACAGCTGAGCGCTATTATTTTTGACATTGATTTACCGTCATAGGTGACTCATTGTTGCAACTCCACAACAAATACATCACACAATTATTGGGAAAGTTCTTACTGTAGTATTTCTCACAAACGTTACTTGAGATCTGCTTCCTTCATGTCTTTCACTGTGCTGTTTATCTGAAGCAGCCGAGGCGGAGGTTGAGGCGCACTCTGACAGGCACGTGAAAATGGTGGGTGGTAGGGCTGTGCAATTTTTCAAAATCGAATCGCGATTTAAAATGTTGTGATAAGCTAATCACAAGAGGCTGCGATATGAAATGTATATAGATTATAAAACTTTCCCCACGCAGAGCAAATGCGTGACTGCCATCTGTGTGTGATATTCTTACTAGCCAATTGAGTGAGCACACTTTCGTTCTGCCCAATCAGAATTGTGTAAGTCACAGACACCAAACAAAACCAGAACTGTCCCAGAATTGTAGCCACAGCACAAGAAAATACAACAACCAGCACCTAAAAAAGCACCACAGGCGGCTACATGAGGACTGTCTTGCTAAAACGTCAACTAAAAAATATTTCCAGTGACACTCAATCTAGTAGCTAGCAACAGCTAAGTACAATTTCAGAGTTGTTTGTAGCTGTTACACCATATGAAAAAAACATCATGAAGGCACCAGGAGATAACTAACTACTAACATAACTCATTACTGTTTGCTCTAGAGAAAAAATAGTGATTAATTTTTGACTATTTGTAAACAAATTTAAATAATAGTTGAAGTTAGTTAATATATTTTTAATTCCTTTTTTAAATAACACTCGCTGCATTTTAGCAGTACAAAGCTATGATATAGAATATTGAGCTGAAGCTTGACTAAAAAATAAGATCAGAAATCAAATCGAAATCACAATATCTGTCAAAAAAAATCACTATTAGATATTTTCCCCTAATTGCACAGCCTTTGTCGGCGGAGAGAACTAGCATTACAGGCACAGGCCACAAAAGCTACAGTTTGTTCAGAGCTGAAAATCCAACATTCTGAAAGGTTTAATAAATAATCTGATAGGTGTTTTGAGCTGAAACTTTACAGACACATTCTGGTGACACAAAAGACTTTTCTTACATCTTGAAAAAGGGGTAAAATAGGAGCCCTTTAAAGAAAGTTCACTGTAGAGTTCTTTCTTTTTGGCATCATCATGAAACCCTCTCTGAAAAAAATTTCCTGACACCTCTATTTTTAAGAGAGTATCTAATCCTCAAAGGTGTGATTTTTCTTCTAGGATTTTGTGATAAAATGGACATGGGTTTCTGAAGAAGGCTAGAGAGGTTTAAAACAGAGACATGATGTGCGTCAGTCAGAGTGAAGAGTCTGCCAGCCATCAGCTCAAGCACCAATCACAGGCTGCCATTCACAGCATCCCTAAATCTTCAATGTTTAGGCGTCACATGCATCCTTGTAACAGTGAGTCTGAAGTGAGTTTAATGCCATCAGTGAAAGTACTTTTTCCTGCTGTTCGTTGGTGACTATACATTGGGACAAATATAGAGCTATGGAAAAATACTGGAATGGCACAGTGGCTCAGTGGTTAGCTTTAAAAATAAGAATGTTTTAGTACCTTTCTGGACTTGCTGTCTATGGAAGTTCAGAGAGTTCCTGGATTTATTCCAAAATATCTTAATTTGTGTTCAGATGATGAAAGAAAATCTCAGTGGTTTGGGACAAAAAAATGGCAATTTTAAACAATTTTTATTTTAGGTTGATTTGTGCCTTAAATTACTACTATATGTATATTAGTATATTTGTAGACTGGTTGTTAATAGACCATAAATTAACAATTCACATTTAAAATAAGAGTATATATGTTTTTACCTGGAAATTGCTAGGTTTATTCTTAGGTTTAAAGTAGCTTTAAAATCAGACTGTTTTAGTTTACCGTGAAACTCTGAAACACAAGTTCTATTCAGTTTGCCTCTTTTTGTTTGTCCATATATTTTAAAGATTAGATTCTGTGACAAGGGTCATCCTCTCTACAGCAATTTAGACAAACAAGTTATTTGAGATGCCATCTCGAATCAGTCTGGTCAGTCTCATCTGACCTCAGATATTAAGAAAGCATTTTTGCCACTCACTGAAGTACTGCTACTGACTGGATTCTTTCTCTTATTCTGACCAACCTCTGATAATCCAAGAGATGATTGTGTGTGAAAATCCCAATACATAAGAAATTTTTGAAATAGAGCCAATAACACAATCTAACTTCCTTAAAGTCAGCATGAAGTCTAAATGTAGTCTTCTTACTTGTTAAAAATGATGAATCTGTTGTAATCGTGATGTAGCCCTTGTGGTTCACTGGAGAACACTCTGTCATTCACCTAGACTACATATCCCATCGTTCCCTACAGTTCAACTCCCGATTAAACTGCTGACGCTCTTTGTGACTGATTACATGGACTATATATACACCACACACACACATTCAAAGTCTGAATTCACTGTAATGTTTATTTTTTCATCGCCTTGCCATGTCCTGTTTTTGACCCTTTGTTTGCTTATACTGTTTATGATTGTTTGCTTCCTGCCCTGACCTTTTGCCTGTTACCTCATTTAATCTTTAAATTATCCACATGTTAATGTCTGCTCCCCTATTGAACTTTGCATGCCTGACTATTCTAATAAAGTTGCATTTTGATCCGACCCCTGTCGTCAACCCCATAATTACAGTATCTGTGCATTTCATTATTTTTGCTCTCATAACCTTTAATCAATAATCATAACCTTCCCTTCCCCCTCAAAAAAGCTGCCTTTAGGGCAAGGCTTCCAGGGTGTGTTTTGTTTCTGCACTGCTTTCGTCCATTTGTCAACCTTCCTCCATTTTGTTATTAATGCCAATGATCCAATAACTTCCCAAAAGGATGGAATCATGCACCACTCTACATTTATTTCTCATTTCAGGACTGTTTAAATCAAATCTATGCTAACTTCAGTTTCATGGCGACTTTTAATCACATTTCTTCCTCATTCTGATGTTTGGTTCGAACATCCACAGATTCTATTAACTACATCGTTGTGACTCAATGCATTGAGTTGCTCCTATGCAATTGGCTGATTAAAAATGTTCGTTAATAAGCAATTGGACAGCTGTAGCTGATAAAGTGTCTACTGAGAGTATATAGCTAGAGTCCTGCAGCACCTAACTCTGATAACCCACAGTGCCCTCTGAGAGCTGTTGCACCTTTTTTTCTCCATTATTGCTGGGTTCATACTGACCCACCTGTCCATGGGGAACACACATGAGTGACTGTGAGCTTGCTTTAATCTGTGTGTGCCTGGGGAGGCTGCAGGTGGCTGAGACCACAGCGGAGTCGATGCCAACAGTACACTAAACCACTCCAGCACTCACACATCTTCAACTCAGTTGCCTTTTTCAATACAGCTGCAGATTTCACAGAGAACCGCATAAGTCGGATGCCTAATTATTTGATTTTCTGTACGGTCTGTGCCTACACGGTACTGTACACACAAGAAAATACGGTCCCACTTTATATTAAGTGTCCCTAACTACTACGTACTTACATCAAAAAAATAAATACAATGTACTTAATGTGTTTATAATGTATTTGAGAACACTTGTGGTGCTTTTGAGTTAGATAGAGGTTGGGTTATGGACAGGTTTGGTGGCATGGGTAGGTTAAGGTGTAAGGGATGGTCAACCATGTATTTACAAATGTATTTACATACATGTATTTAATCAAGCATAAGTACACAGTAAATACATGTATTTACACTATGTACATGTAACAAACTATTAATTCCTATGTAAGTACATATAAGTTAAGGCCACAATATAAAGTGGTACCGAAAATACTGTATATTAATTCTCATCGAAGTTGTCTTTCAGCCACACATGAAAAGAAAAATTGTTGATGGGTAATTAATAAATTATTGATTAATCTATCGTTTTCAATGTGTTTTTTTTTATTTCTCGTTTTATTCTTTTGACTGCAAGTTGAATCCTACAGTGAAAGAAAAAGGTTCTGAGAAAGAATTTGCACCAAGGCTACATTATTTATTTGATTGAATAGCTTAAATGAGCAATATCACAAGAGTAGTGGTGAGCTATGGCTGCTGTGAGTCAGCTATACATTTCAAAATTTACATAAAATCAATAAACCAGCAGAGTTCTGTCTGTATTACTGTAACTCATCTGGGAATTCACCAAAAGTAACCCATAAAAGCAAAAACAACCATAAATCGGGCTCAGCTTGGATTAGTCTCATCTTCACACAGCTTTGGTTTGAATGTCCACTGAGGAAAACAAAAATCAGACTTTCTATCTCCCTGTGTTAATACACATTTTGTTTTTGTATTGAATGAGAAACAAGTGATAAAAATAACACAATTCTAAATCCCTTAATTCACAAACTATTTTTACGCATATTTGAGAGGGTTTACGTGAATAATGGAAGATGCAAATGCATTTGCAGAATAAACTTAGATATAGTGATCATTATACCCACTCCATTATGCTTACCTTGTTTACTGTTGGTTGGTAGGTTACCAATACTACAGTCAGCCACTCTAATGATCTTTTTTAAGTTACAATCTTTGAAAGATTCACTTTGTGTTGTGATGAATATCTGGCTGATGTCTTCTTTCAAACGTAATGAGGATTTCTCATGACAATGCTGGTTTAGCACTCACTTAGAATATTATCATTCGATAGAATGGGCACTATCAGTGGTTATCAGCTGATAAATATGGGCCTGTAAGGGGCCTTCTGTGCCTACTAGTAAGCTCAGAAGGCTGTTATCATTCATCCACATGGTTAATCAACTACACTAATAGAGAAGACTCCAAATCCAGATCGGTTTTTACATAACTGTGACAGTTGGGTTTGTAGGGGTAGAGGTAGAAGTTAATAAAATACAATTAATGGAAAATTTAATAAATAATATAAATAATTCTCGTTACTTTCCGGCTGCAGCCGTATGTGATCTATAACTGATTAACCATGTGGATGGATGATAATATATATCATCTGATAACTACTAATAATGCCATTCAATCGAGTGATAACATTCAAATTGGCTGGGTTTAGCTTCCAGTCAATATAATAGGCTCTGGGCCCTATCATACACCCGGCGCAATAAAGTGCAAGACATGCATGGTGTGATTTGTTGCTATTTTGAGATCAGGGCAACTCTAATTTTCATGTTTTGCGACACATTATTTGAACAGCAAATTCATTCATTCAATTCATTTTCTCTCTAATGAAGCGTTTAGTTTTCCCGCCTACAAAGTCCGCCATGTAAACAGCAAATTTGCCATGAAGGAAATGTGAAATGTAACTCCGGTTTAATAAATGTTATGCTCAAAACACACCCATAACTCATTAGGAAAAGAGTTGGACAAAAAACCTGTATTTTTCCATCCTTAAAATAGCAAAAGTGGATTTGGACCATGCGCCTAAATCATTTAAATAGAGGCTTTTAATGGCTGAAAAATGCAGTCAACTGTCAATCATACTTACAAACAAAGACTATTTTTAATAGGACTATTATTTATGTACAATATAATTTATTGAGCAATGATAAATAATGATACAAACCAGGGTTTCTCAACCATGTTCTTGGAGGACCAACAACAGCGCATGTTTTGGATGTCTTCTTTGTCTGTCAAACCCATATCTGGTCTTTCAGTCTTCGCTAATGAGCTGATGATCTGAATCAGGTGTGTTTGGTTAAGGAGACACTGGAACAATGTGCAGAGCTGGTGTTCCTCCGAATGTGGTTGTGAAACACTGATATAAACAATTATGTAACAATTGTTTGCCAATAAGTCAAATAAACAAAGGGGATTTTTTAAAGATATGATGTAATTTATAGACAGTTAAATAGACTAATGTTGCACACAGTCAAATTAATTTTCTTTGTAACAAATAACAAAGGATAAAGACCAGAATTAATAGCTGTTAGATATAACCAATATGAATTCAATTTAATTTTTAACCAATAATAGAGACCTAAATCAGATACCAGAATAAGTGTCTGAGGTAAGGACGCTCTTGCCTTGCAACGCGAGCAATTATTTGGCCACTGAAACCCTGGATTTCCTAAATCTTCTTATTATAAGATTAGTTGTAAGATTTCTTATAACAGTGTCGCAAACTTGCAAAGCAAGAATATTCTATTTAAATAATTCAACTTTAAAATTATTATTTAAAGTCACAAAAAGTAAACATCACTATAAAAGTGTCAACAATTTGACTCATATTACAGTGACTTTTTTAAGGCCATTCTTTCATCTGAGTTCCTCAGAGATACCGACCAACATCCTTTGCCAGTTTCCTGTAACCATAGAGATAGTGAGTTCAGCCAATCCCCAGGCAGGACCGTGTGGAATGTTTTCCTGAACTCTCTATGAATTTCCTTTCATGACAAACACTCTGCTGCCTTTTTTCTTTTGCTGCACAGCTCTGAGTCATTACACTCATTGGGAATACTTCTATGGAATAATGCTGTGAAAAGTAAGCTTTTATTTTATATTTATTTTATAAAGTTTTCTTTTTTAACAAAGGATTAATGTGAATAGGCTATTCATTTTAACACAGAAACCACTCACTGTGCTTTACTCTTATAAATAAAAGTTCTCTCACTGATACTTCAAAATAACCAGTTTTAGTTTGCCAAAGATCCTTTAAGTGCATGTTTTTTTATTTCTTAGTTTGAAGAATATATTAATAATATAGGAACATTTTTATACAATAAAGGATCGTTAGTGGAATGAAAAGGCTCCGTGGATGTTAAAGGTTATAGAACCATCAATGCCATTAAAGAAGATTTTACAGAAGGACAGTACAATCCAATAGTTAATGTTAATTCATGTGTTTACTAACAAACATGAACAAACAATGAACGATACATTACAATATGTCATTCATTGTTTGGTTAACTCACAGTGCATTATTGAATGTAACTAGCTAAACTTTACATTTTAATAATGCATTAATGAAACACTTTAGCTTATGTCACAATTCATGCTATTTACAACTGCTATATTACCTGCCTATTATTATGATATTAACTGTTTGTTAGTAGTTTGATAAAGTTTGATCTTCTGCATCCCTAATCCTACCCCAAAACCAAAGCCAACTTCTACTTTACCAGCTATCAATAAACAGCTAATTATTAGTTTATTAAGCTAGTAGTGTTAGTTAACGGTTTGTTAATAGCATGAGTTGTGACCTAAACTTAAAGTGTTAGGCATTAATAAATGTTGAACTATGAATAATATGTTGTATTGCACATTGTTTGCTCGTGTTAGTAAATACATGAACTAACATTATCTAATACCAACTTATTGTAAAGTGTGACTAAGAACCTTTTTATTTAAAAGTGTTTTCCTGTTGATTATTTACAGTTCTTCAAGATAATTGTGAATTTAAATGTTACAGTATGCTATGGATGTTTACTGAGTTTATGTAAGTGGTACTGAAGTGGAGATTTCTGGGTCATAATTATTACACAGTGTATATGTATAGATTTTTTTAAATCACACATTAAATGTATTGTAATTAAAATCTATAAAGGAAAACCAATAAAGTGTAATAAAACAGTTAAATGTGTATTTTAGATATTTTCTTTTCAATAGTCTAAAGATGACAAATAGTGGCGGGAAAAGAGCACAAAAAATCACACTCTCAAACCTGAACAGTACCTCAGAAATGCATTATTTTTGCTTTGACTTTAAATCACACTGCTCCTTTCAAAATGAATTATAATCTGTGGAAGTTAATTGACTGAAATTCATCTTTGCCTTATAAATCTTCAGTTATATAAGCTAAAAATTTGCTTCTGTTCTGGAATGAAATTCTTTATTAAATCTATCAAGAACATCTTTTTTAATTTTCCTTCCAAAAGAGTCACCCATGTAAAGCCTGCAGGTTTTCATGAGGGTAAAAAATGTTGCTTTTAAGTTTTGCTACAAGCTACTTGTGCTTGGAATACCATCACTGTAAAGTACAGTACAAAATCTACATACTGTATATGTGACCCTGGACCAAAATGTCTTGTTTTGCATAGATATATTCTTGGAAATAGCCAAAATACGTTGCTTGAGTCTAAATGATTCATTTGTTTTTTTTATGCCAAAAATACTAAGATCATGTTCCATGAAGATATTTACAATTTTTCTAACATAAATAATATATCAAAACTCACTTTTTGATTAGTATTATTTATTTTAAGCACTTCATTTGGACAGTTTTAAAGGCGGTTTTCCCAGTGTTAATTGTTTTGAATCGTCAAATTCCAAGTTTACAGATATTTGTTCTTCGGCCAAGTGTTCGTTCATTCATTCATTCATTTTCTTTTTTAGTCCCTTTATTTATCTGGGGTCGCCACAGCGGAACGAACCACCAACTTATCCAGCATATGTTTTATGCAGCGGAGGCCCTTTCAGCTGCAACCCATGACTGGGAAAAGGCCAAATATTATCCAACCCTAATAAATAAAACATCATCAGAAATCTTAATAATTCAGCTTTAAATTCTGCATTAAATTCAAAATTCTCCTCCTTGCATTTAGATCCCTAAATAGCCTAGCTCTTTCCTGTCTCTGCCACATGCTTGTCTTCTACACCCCAACTCGTTCATTACGTTCCGCTGACTCTGGCCTTCTCGCTGTCCCTTGGTACCACCTCTCTTTAATGGGGGGCAGATCATTTAGTGTTATTGCACCCAAACTCTGGAACTCTCTACCATGCTCACTCCGTTCTGCTAATAATTACTCTGAATTCAAATCCTTACTTAAAACTCATTTATTTTCTGAATGCTTCTGATCTGACAAACTGACCACTTTATCTGATCCACCCGCACTCTGCTTATTTGTCTCTTAGGTCTTGTTTTTGTATTTCCAGTTTGTTATATTTGACTTCCTGTATGTTTGTGTATCTTTTATCTGCTTGTACAATCTCTTTTGTCGCATTCTTTGTAAAGTTTCCTTGAGTTCTGGAAAGGCGCAATATGAATAAAAAATATTATTATTATTATAAACTTGATGTATAAATGACAATGTCTACAAACTGATACCTATAACCAGTGCTTAATTTGTAAATGAATAATTTCTGGAACAAAACCAGGAAATATAAGTTACTGTCGTCTGCCACAAAATTTCAGTTTACCTGGGACATGTTGTTACTGAGCAGTTATAGAGAGAAAAAATGCATTAAAGTTCTGAACGGTTTTTTGCAATACAATATTATGGGTCAACCGTGGATAAAAAACAAACAAAGATATAGCTACAAACATAAATCATTTACTAATTTTAGTAACATCACTGACTTTCAGTTCACTTCACTATTATGTGCTAAGCGAAAATGACTCACTCTTTCTAGTCTTGAAGAAGAGCCCACAGTTAGCTCTTCTGTCATGTTTCCTGGCTGATTTGAGATCGCTTTGCTTCTGTCTCCTATCCTGATCCAGGGGTGCAGTTTCATTTTCTTGAGATCTTGTTTGATCAGGCTCATTGTCAGATTTACTTGTGGTTTTACAAAAATGATATATGCTTAACTGCTTCTTTGGCATTTTGAAAATACAAATATTATTTAGGAAGACCAGTATGCCATTATTTATTTTCGCTGCTCACTGTGCGCAAAAAAACAATAATTAACAACCAATGAGAATTATTATAAGAAACTGATCTTGACCAATCAAGAAAACTGATCAAAAGTGACTACCTTTATGCGTGTGCGAGCACAGAAAATCCACACAGCTTTGTTTGCTGCTTATCACTCGATTTCATTCACATTCTCTCTCACACATGCAGGTATTCACCACACAAAAAGTTAATGCCGGATCAATTAAAATAAATGCCGCAACACAAACCACTGATATCTGACATTTCCTGGAACAGGATCTAGCAAGATCCGACTCAAATTAAGCACTATGACTGGTTTTGTGGTCCATGGTCACATATACTATTACACAAGCTATGCAAACCTTAGACAACAGAATGATTACACTACGCTGTAAAGTCTGTCGCTCTACAGTAAATCTCAAAGAAACAGTTCAACTGACATCAATATTGGCTCGGCCTCAGCAGCTCACAGGTCTGCAAGGCTCACCGAAGCCTTTGATTAAATTCTATATTAGACCCCAGATCTCCACAGGATGGCCAGCGCACTAGACTGATCTCAGCAGGTTAACCACTTACATATTTCAGTCAATCACACAAAGACTCATTCTGTTCCAATGCTGTTTTAATTGAGCAGCAGGAGTCGCCACCAGGCCCTGATCCGATTCCTTCAATCTACACCTTCTCCTAAACAGATGTTCAGCAACGGATGACTGCCTTCGCCTCTGCCGAGACACTTTTAGGTGGAGAAACACACATCTGGAGATGCCCACTGAAAGTACAAACAGAAACCTGAGTGTTTTGGCAGACGCTCCTCCAAGGAAGAATCAATCAAGTGTTGGCTGTCGGACTTCAGCTCTGCCTCGTGTTTGTTGGGACTTTCAGCTCAGTTTGGCTGTGCCGTTTATAGTCTTGGCTGGGATTTTGATCTTGGTTTTACTATATTGGGTGCTTCTTCTTCGCCACAGGCTCCGCATCGCTCAGGCCGGAAATGCTCTAGAATATTTTGGTTTCTATCGCATGGCTCAGTATGATTTAAAACAGCCCAATATGTCTGTGGTTATGACTTCTCCTCCCTCTCCACCTCCACCTCCTCCTCCTCCTCCACCTGTTTTTCATGTCACTCCACCTCCACCACCATTGTTATATGTGACGCCTCCCCTCATCCACACCACACCACCCAGTCCTCATCCATCATGTGGAACCGCTTCGGATGCAGAGGTTTACTCGCGGATTGGTGTCCTGCGACCCTCTAGACCCTGCAGTGTGAGTCAGACACAGGTGATCCTGTTTGAACACTCAGCTTTTTGAGTCTTTCAAGTACAACTACAGCTGATTTCTTTACAGTGGCTACTTATTTTCAGGCTGTTTTGTTGAACAATGTAAAAAAAGATATAGATACTTATTTTGAGACTATAACTTCAAGACATCTAGAATGATTATTATAAAGGCAACTTGACCCCTGCTTAAAAAAACCCAAGCATGTGCTGGTTTGATGTTAGCTTGAGATCTGGTTGAGATTGGATGTTGCTGGTGCTTTGCTAGCCATATTGGTCCTGGCTGAAACTTGAACTCAAAGATTTACAAATTGAGGCCTATAGCCAGCCTGGTGAAAGGCTTGGTTGTTTTTTCTCAAAAAGTGGGCGTTTTTAGAGTTACATGCCTCATTTTATATTTAATTATGAGAGTTAAATAGATTTTAAGCACTATTCTTATAAGCCTTAGCTTGTCAGATGGTCATCATAACCACACTTTGATGTACCAAAAATATTTCCTAAAGATTTAGAACACAGGTGTCAAACTCAGTTCCAAAAGGGCCGCAGCTCTGCACAGTTTAGTTCCAACCCTAATTAAACACACCTGATCAAACTAATTGATTCCTTCAGGCTTTTTTGAAACCTACAGGTAAGTGTGTTGGAGCAGGGTTGGAACTAAACTGTACAGGGCTTCTGCCCTCCAGGAATTGAGTTTGACACCCCTGATTTAGAATAAAGAAATGAAGAGTTCAGATGCAAAAAAAACTCTAAATGCCATCTAAATATTTTCTGCACATTTCTCAGCCTCCTGTGTCTTGATTCATTAATTTCACTTTTACAGCAAAAAATAAGTTATTTTGATAGATTTTAATATAAAATAACTGAACATAAACATAAGAGGCAGAGAAAAATGCTCATTGTAGAAGAAAATTCTAGATGACATTTAGAGGTTTTTGCATCTGAACTCTTCAAATATTTATCTTTAAAATACAAATTTATTACATCATATATCATAAAAAATTAATTCATTTTAAATTAAAAACAAGGCTATTGTCATTTATTAGGTAAATAAATAACAAACTAGCCAGCATTTTCAACTTTCCTCAGTCAGAATTTGGCCATTTGAAATAAACAAGTAAATAATTAAATAAAAATAGAAAAATTAATTAATAAATAAATATAAATAAATAATGAATACATTTAATTTAACAATGTAGTGCTGTTAATTTTCTAGACTCTCTTGTAAAAAAAACAAACAAACAAAAAAAAAAACGTACATTTAAAAATTCATAGATAATAAAAATAGCCAAAATTGTCTTCCAATTAAATTTAATATGATCCACTTTTGGTGCTTCACACCTTTATATTGGTCATTATTTAGTGTCATGAATAAGGTCTAAGCAAAAAAAAAAAAAAATGTCCTTGTAAACTGTTTTCTGTATTTTAAAAACAATACAGTAGTAAAAGATCATGTCACTTACATCAGATTGTGTGTTTTCTTGCACAGCTGGATGTTAGACTCATGAAAAATAATTGTTCGCATTGGTCAAAACAGATTAGCTGCTGAAGTCATGACAGCCAACACAGAATTAGGCTTGGTCTTAAAGCCTTTTCGATGGGTTATTTTCAATAATTACAATAAATTAGCAGTCAAAATAGGAAAAATTCTGGACCTTTGTCAGTGAGGGGTGGGTCTTTCAAACCAACCTGAACCCCCTATAGGCTTGAAACTGCACAAAAATTAAGTTTTTCTCCTCGTATTTAAATTTTTTATAACCTTCTACCCCATTGTCCTGTTTCCACATTTACCATTTTAAAACGATGATATTATATTTTCATTTAAGTAGTTTCTGACTTCAGCGTCATCCTTGGTTAACTAGACTGGTAGCTGCTCCTTGAGCCTATCAGTTAAAGAAAAAGAAGTTCTTTATAATTTGACACGTTTTCATTTTTTTTTAATTTGAGCTTTTTAATTTTTTAATCTGTGACAGCAATACTTTGGGTGGAAAATTGATCTCATGACCAGCAAAAAAAAAAAAAAAAACAAGCTTAAAGAATCTGGAAGAACCAGCTCATGACCAGCAAAGAACCAGCTTAAACCAGCATCCAAACCTACATTACAAGCATATGCAGTTTTCTTTCAGCAGGTATTAGCATTTGCACGAGTGACCACCAACTCTGCACATCTTCCATGTCTCCTTAACCAAACAGACCTGATTCAGATCATCAGCTTATTAGCAGAGACTAAAAAGACCTGTAATGGGTGTGACAGACAAAGGACACATGCAAAACATGCAGTGTTGGTGGTCCTCCAGGAACATGGTTGCTAGATTATTTCACTTCAGCCATAGAAAAAATCAACAACATGAAACCAGTTTGAAATCTCAATAGCAGATCATAAAGACACACTGTTTTGTAGTAAAATCAAGTGGTAGTTCACCCCAAATATTTAATTTTGCTCTTAATTTTATTATGTTAATGAGATTATTTTCTTCAATGTTTTTTTCTGAAAACCTGCTAATGGTTTATCATAAAATGTCAAAAACACATATGCAGGCAAAATAAATGAATACTCATGGCTCCCGATAATACATTATGATGTTGTATTAACGATCTGTGCAAGAAATTAATAAATATTTACAATATTAACTTAGATTATTAGAGTATGTCCCTGATACATTTAAATGTTGGTGTAAACTACCCCTTTTACCTGTAATTTTCCAAATGTGTTACATGTAAAAGCTTTCAAGTGTTGTCTGTGTGAGGAAAACTAACAGGAAGGGGGTTTATTTTGAAACAACATATTCCTCTTTTTCCTGAATCTGCATTGTAATTTCCTTTAAAGGGTGGGATTTCCTGAGGAGACTTTCCATTGCTTTGTTCCTCTCTGCCTCTTATAACGTTCGTTCTCTCTCACTAAGTAAATATCAAATAATCAAGTATGAAAATAAAGTTTTACTATCTATGTTGATTTTTAATATGGTTTAAAATGTCATTTATTTCTGAGATGGCAAATCAGTCATTACTTCAGAGTGAATAAACCTTCAGTAATCATTCTAATTTGCTGATTTGATGCTGTTCAGGTTGTGCTGTTTAATATTTATTAAAGAAAGCCGACTTAATCATGAGTGTTTGATAAATAGAAAGTTTTTAAAAGAACAGCTTTTGAAGCTGAAGTCTTTTCTACATTTCTTCACTGTCTTCTTTGATCAGTTTGATAATAAATCTCTGACCCCACACTTTTCTGAATATATTATTAAATCTATAACAGTGTCATCAGTGAAAACGCGAGTCTCTGTGTAAATTACAGCACACCACAGCTGCGCTCATGTGTTGTTCATATACAAATGTGGCCACAAAGTAGATTTGAATAATTGATGATTCTCCACCACTTCCCTTTGCCAATAATGTATAATTTAGCATTGTTAAATAGCTGTGAGAGGAATATTGAAGAGCAAAAGTTGTCAAGCTTTTTATGATTTTTAAAAACAACTTGTTTTACTCAGTGCAGATTAAATCATGATAGATTAGTGATATTCAAATGATTGATTATGTTAAAATCTACTATTATTACAGTTGTTCTGTCCTGATTAATGAGTTTGTTTTTGGGTTTGGTCAGATTTAAATGCTTCTTCCTGTGTAACTGCGGTAGTCCATCCTGTGAGTGTGATAAAAGATGTTGTGTTTGTTTATAGCTTAAAACGATTCTCTAATTTTCAGTATTACTTTTTATAGTCTGCTGGAACTTCTTTGCCTGTTTGTCAAAGTGAAGCCGTGTAGTTATACACTATACCTGACAAAAGTCTTGTCATCTATCCAAGTTTTAGGATCAACAAATTATAACTTGACTTCTAGTTGATCATTTGGTATCAGAAATGGATTGTATAAAAGGCAAAGGCCTCTAGATTACGCTTATTTTACCAAAATAAAATAGGATCATGCCTTGACTTTTAATTATTTAATTATGACAGTAAGGTTCTGACTTTGCTCAGACATAAGTCTTGTTACTAAACAGAAATAATCTACAGTATTGAAAATAAAGTCATGGTGCAGTTGAAAAAATTATTAATACTGTGTATGAATCCCATGAGCGTGGAGGACTGCATCCATACATTTCTGCAATGACTCAAATAACATATTAATAAAATGATATGGAATGCTAAAGTAAGAGTCCTTGCAGGACTCCCAGAGTTCATCAACAGTCTTTGGATTCATCTTCAATGCCTCCTCCTTCATATAACCTCAGTTGTAACCCCGCCGGGTCCTACGCCACCCAACCCGCTCTGAGCTGGTATTGAACCAGCGACCTTCCGTATGGGAGTTGGTTGCTCTAACAAGGAGGCTAAAGACCATAGCCTCTAGCATCTGTCGCTAGAGCACCTTTAGAGGTCAGAGGAGTGAGGTTTACCTGCACAGCACACACTAGCTGGCCTCCGTTACACAGACATGCTCAATAATGTTCATGTCTGGTGACTGGGCTGGCCAATCCTGGAGCACCTTGACCTCTTTCGCTTTCAGGAACTTTGATGTGGAGGCTGAAGTATGAAAAGGAGCACTATCCTGCTGTATAATATAATGGTGCCATATAATACACCAGTCATATACCATATAATTACCATATAATGGTAATCTTGTTTTCTTGTGGTTATCTCCCTATATTAGCATTGTGTAAATACATAGCACAGCAAAACAACTTTGCAGAGTGAGTAATCTGCTAGAAGTTACTGTGTTTTTGACTTCTGGAATGACTACTGCAGATGAAATCTTGTATGACGTATGAGCTTGCGAAGACTCAATGATGTGCGGGTGGTGTCCCATTTCTTAGGGGAATATTTTCATCCCTTCACATTCTGTCTCAACGAACAATGGCAAGCTGTAGGTGTATTGGTATAAAACAGAATTGGAACCGGGTCTTAGTCTTGGTTTAGATGCTTTTGACTATAAATGACGGTAAACTACAAACCACTGAATGTATTGTACTCATTTCATCTGTCAAAAAATAAATAAATTCCACCCTGACTAAGTCTACTGTGGCTCATACGCACGAGACGAGGCTTTGGTTCAGCATCATCTGCACTTTTCTTCTCTTTCATTTCCTGCCTCCTCTCAGCTGCCTCTTTCATTAAAATGGCAAAAGCCCAAAACTAAAATAACAAAGAACAATAAATCGCAATTTTCATGAATACAGCCTGGCGGGAAAAAGGCTGTTGTTTTCCATAGCATGGGGACACTTTTCTTTTACCTCAGTGGTGATTTTGAATGAAGTGGTTTGGAAATATTACCTTTCATATGTGCTTTAACTGAAGCTGGAATAGCGGCACCTGCCACCTCTGGGAGAGCTTTCGTTGACACACACTCAAGCTGTGATTGTGAAGAGCAGAACTGCTGTGTGTGTTTGTTGGTTTATTGCAGGTCTGTTTGACAATTGTTGGCACTGGGCACAAGAAGTTTTTTTGTTTGTTTTTGTTTGTTGTTGTAGTTGTTGAATGGCTGAGCTGTGGTCTTGGGTTTAAACCTTTGTATCTTGCCCGCTGTGAAGAGACGTCCTCTGGAGAATCAGCCATCAGCTGCCTGGATTATATGAGACTATCCAGAATCTCTTCTTTTGACGGTGCATCTGCTTCTCATAACTCTTAGTAGAAAACCTGAGAAAAGCTGCATTTTCTGCATCATCACTGCAGTCTTGAGTCACATGATCCTTTACAAATCATTTAATGCTTTTATTTTTAATGTTTAAAGACTTTGTATTCAAACTCTGAAATTTGGAAGCATAGAGGGCTTTATTATGAAACTTCAGGTTTGGTTTTCAGGCCAGTAGGCAGGGAGGGGGTTAAGGTGGTTTGAAAGACTCACCCCTCTACTAACAAAGTCAAGACTTTGGCCCCTATATGAGCTTATTTGTTCGATTTTTAACAGTATGCCATCATAAACGGTCAAAATAACTAATAGAAGAAATCTTTAGGACAAATTTAATTATCATTATTAAAATGGATAAATTCTGACTGAGGAAATGAGCTGGCCAGTTTGTTATTTCCCTGTAGGTTACATTTGGTCATTTAAAATAGATTCAAAAGACTCTTAATTGTTTTCTTTTTATGATGGATGATAATAAATGAGCGTTATTTTATTCAGTATTTTTTAAATATTTCTTTGTTCAAACATTTTATTTAAATTTAAAACTCCAAACTCATTATTACATTATTTATAACACTGTAATAATGTACATTTTGCACATTTGTAAATAAACACAATTTTTTGTAAACATAAAATTGTATGATTTAAGCACTTTGCGAAAATGTAAGAAATATATTTGTTACATCAAATATGCATAGTAATGATAACTATCCAACAAGCAAAAATTTGTGCTTAAAATGTTAATAAAATGCAATATTTGAACCTTATAATTTGATAGAAAATAAGGCGAATAACTGCAAAAAGGACGATATAAATTTTTTATCGTCCTTGGGCTGGAGGGAGTCCGGTTCGGGGACCACAGGATCTCATCTCTGTTATTCGCAGACAATGTTGTTCTGTTGGCTTTATCAAACATGAACCTTCAGCATGCTCTGGGGCGGTTTGCTACCGAGTGTGACGCAGCTATCTCTCTCAGCTGGCCTGGGAACGCTTCAGGATCCCCCTGAAGGAGCTGGAGGAAGTATCTGGGGAGAGGGAAGTCTGGGGTTCTCTCCTAAGACTGCTGTCCCCACAACCCGGCCCCGGAAATGTGGTTGAAAATGAATAAACTGCAAAAATGTCCACTTTTTGAGAAAAAAGAACCACTCCTTTAATACAAGTCTGGTTTTGGTTTTACACTTTTCACGTTTTAACAGAAATAATATTTCACAACATTACTGTTTTATTTTATAGTCTTAAATCGTAATTATTTTGTAACCTTTAGCAATATTTAATCTTGAGCTCATCTTAACTTTAAGATTTTATTCAAACTGTAGAATTCTGAATGAATGCTAACACTCGACATATACTGTATTCATTATGTTCATTCATGTTCATTGGATACCAAGTTTTGGTCTTGGTTCTGATAAAACTGTAGCCTTTTCAGGCTTTTTGGAATCAGAAATTTGTTGTTTGTCCATGAAGAACATTTTAGTAATTTTTTTTGTTTCACAAAAGGTTCTTAAAGGCATAGTTCGTCCAATAAAATGACAGTTTACACACTATTTAATCTGCCTCAAGTGGTTTTGAATTTTTTTCTTTATTTTTTTTTTTATGCAAAAAAGATATTTTAAAGAAAGCTGAAACACTGAAAAAAAACTTTCAAGCAGAGCTTCATTCAATTAAAAATGTATCTTTCATTTCATTTTAATTATTTATCTTTATTATTTAAATATTTTCTTTATTATTTGTTAATTATTATTTATTATGTTACATTTTTCAAGTAATATATTTTAAGTTAAAAATATATAGTTAAATATAAATGAAGCTCAACTTAAAAGAGCTCAACTAAGAAGAATTTGTTTGACCAATATAAAATGTTCACGTAATTCACACAGGCCAGTGCATGCATATTAAACAGAAACTCAATATGCTTAGTACTTTCATGGACTTAAAAAAAGTGTTTAAGGCTAATTATGTATTTTACATTGGCTCAAGAGATTAAATTTAGATGTGAAACCATTATCCTATTTTTAAATTGGATGAATGACTGTTTTAATTGGTTATTAAAGCTATATCTTCTGGTTTAGAACAAAAAGAGAATTTAAATTAATTGGCATTTGTACCAGGTTATATAAAATGGTTCTGAAGATAGAAAATATTGTTTAAGGCAAATTATTTATTTTTCATTGGGTCAAGTGATACAGTTTAGATGTGAAACATTACCATTAACATTAAAAAAATGTAATTGGATGAACGAAAGCTTTTATTCCAGTGAAACCTGTAACCATTGACTTCCATAGTAGGAAAAACAGACACAATAGAAGTCAGTGGTTACAGGTTTCCAGCAATCTTCATTTTATCTTCTTTTGTATTCAACAGTATAGAAACTCAAAACAGTTTGAAACAAGTTAAGGGTGAGCAAATGATGACAGAATTTTCATTTTTGGGAGAACTACACTATAAAAAATTTACACAATCACAATTTTGTCATTTGGTCTAGACAAAAATTAATTAAGTTATAACTTAAATGTTTTTAGAAGTTTAAGTAGACTGAACATAAAACAATTAAGTTGTTTTGTGTTAAAGAAAATTAAGAATTGTGTTGATTCAGCTCATTTTAAATAAGTAGTTTGAACAAGCAGCCAATTTATTTTGAATGTATCAGATTATTAAAAGGACAAATTTTGACTGAAAGCAGCCCAAAATACACTGAAGAAAATGATTCAAAGATGATTCATTGGATGCATTTTTTAAGTTAAGTGTTTTAAACAATTTATTTGGGCTAAATTTAAACAAACAAATTAAGATAAACATTACTAAATTTAATTTGCTTATTAAAATTCCGCACATAAATTGTTTGCAACAACTTTGTTGACATTTTTTATAGAAATCTTCATTTTTATTTAGAGTTTTCATGATTTTCCAAATAAGGAAAAAAATAAATAAATATCTGTAATTTAATACCAAACTATACAGTCTGTGTAAAGGGATTGCACTGTCTGTGGACTTACCTGACAGACTCTATTTTGGCTTAGATTTTTTCTTGTCTATGCAGTATATTTACTCTAAGCTTACAAGCTCCCGTGGTGCAGTTGTGACCCAAAATAGACAATCACGAAGCTCACGGGTGTTTGTTTTGCGATCAGCAGTGGTGTCTCTGCGGGGTTCTGGAGGTTTCTCACTGTAATAAATAACTGTGGATCCTCAGGTGGGTAAATGATGCCAGCTGTGGGTGTGCACGTGGGTCTGCTCTATTGTCCCAGGCCTTTGATCAGATAATTGCACCTCAGACCCAGAGTTTGAAACATCTGAGAGTCTCTATGGTGACCAGCACCACTGCGTCTGCTCTCTGGAGTGGCTTTTACAGATTCAGACACCAGAGCTATGGCAAACAATTATGGCAAGCTGTTTTAATACACAATTTATTATACGTAATGGTGTTTTCATGCGAGTTACTTGGTTTTTAAGTACTATCTTTCCAATTGAGTAGTACTTACTTATTCATATTATTGAATTACTAGTTATTTTTGTTATTTATTAGATATTAGTACTCGTTAGTTATACTGGGTAACTATTAAACAGACACTAGTCATTATACTATTCATTTTTTACATTTATTCATTCATTTTCCTTCGGTTTAGTCCCTTATTTGTCAGGGGTCGCCACAGTGGAATGAACCACCAACTATTCCAGCATATGTTTTACACAGCGGATGCCCTTCCAGCTTTAACCTAGTACTGGGAAAGACCCATACACACTCATTCACACACATACACTTATAGCACATACACTTTTAGCTTATTCAATTCACTAGTGCATGTCTTTGGACTGTGGGGGAAACCGGAGCACATAATAAACCTACACGAACACGGGGAGAGCATGCAAACTTCACACAGAAATGCCAACTGACCTAGCTGGGACTCAAAAACCAGTGAACTTTCTGGGAGGCAACATTGCTAACCACTGAGCCACTGTGCCGTCCTGCTTTAGATCCTGTTTAAAAGTAGTGTGAGCTGTTTGGTGTTGTTTGTACTTGGATTGTAGCCTTTTATGTGTTCTTTTACTGTAAAGCACATTGTAATGACTTGTATGTGAAAGGTGCTATATTAATATGTTTTTACTTACTTTACTTGGTGCTATTTAATTTAAAACGAGTACTTGTTTCAAAAGTAACTAATAAATAATACTGTTTCAATTGTTGTTGTTTTGCCATTGACTTCTATTGGAATCTGACATTAGGATAGGGCGTTTGTATGGAAGCTGTGACTGTTACATATTTTGTTTGCACTGTGCTTGATGTGCTTCTATGAATGTTTGAATGCTAATAATTACAAAAGTAACCTGTAAATGTTTAAATAGTAAGCATTCATTAAAAACTGAAGAGTTTAGATGCAAAAATCATCTGAAATTTCCATCAAAAATGAATATTTTTCTCAGCCTCCTTTGTTTATGTTATATTAAAAGACCTGGAAAAGGACTTATTCTTTGCCATGAAAGTGATATTGCTGAAAATAAACACAGGAGCCTGATAAAAATGCTCACAAAAAAAACTCTTCAATTATTAGTAATTATTAATTAGATGTACTTATTCACTAGTATTTAGCAGGTGTTAGAACTTTTTGCTTGATGTGCTTCTATGAATGTTTGAATGCTAATAATTACGAAAAGTAACCTATAAATTTTTAAATAGTTTAATTTTATTAGTAGTAATTAATAATTAGATACTATACTTATTGACTACTATTTAGCAGATTCTAGAACTTTTTACTTGATCTTTCTATTAATTTTTGAATGCTAATAATTACAAAAGTAACATGTAGCCTAAATGTTTAAATAGTAAGCTTTCATTACATTTTATTATTAGTTGTTACAGATATTATACTTATTGACTACTATTAAGCAGATTCTAGAACTTTTTTATTACAGTAGGTATTAGAACTATTACAGTAGGTATTAGAACATATTTATTATTGTAACAATTCATATCTATATTGTAAGATCTGCTGTTTTAGATGTCTTTCAATATAATTAGTCTACAGACAAAATATAGATCAATACAATAATTTAGTTAAATAACAAATTATTAGTAAAATTTTAGTAATTTTAGTAAAATTTTAGTAACAATTTTTAAGCTGAATTAAATTAACCTTATGGGTCCATTGAATTCATATTATGTTAAACTGACTTAAAACAGCTTGTGTAACTTATAAAATTAAGTTAGAACATGATTAACTTAGTTAAACCTAAAAACATATGTTGTCAGGACTAATTGATCATATAATTTTTTATAGTGTTGTAGTAAATAAATGTTAGAATGTTACTACTAATAAGAGTATTAAATGATAGCAAGTTAGCTACCATTTAAAAAATAAATAGTATAAAGAAAAAAGTAGTATGTAAAAAAATTTACAAGTCAGAACAGAAATAAATACTCGTCAAAACTGAATTGATATCTCAATGACAAATCCCTGACAACAAAATTGTGGATCACTTATGAAATAAGTAATCTATTTAATGGGTACTGTATCCAATAATAACCAGTGTCTATTAAATAAATACTAGTATCTAATAAATACATAGGCCTCACACTGTAAACCATATAATCAATGACGTCATGACGACATAAATGCTTTATTTAACTAATTTAATGATGTTTTAACTTAATTTTTTTAAGTTTTATATATTTAGGTTATGCATATTTATATATGTTTTAAATTTAAGTTGTGTATATTTACATATTTATTTATGTTTTAAGTTTAAGTTATACATATTTAAATATGGTTTAAGTTAAGTATGTTTTAAGTCGTTTTAATGTGACTTATGTTAGAATGACTAGGGTTTCTAACCCTAGGGTTTTTTGATTCAACCTAAAAAATGTTATGCCGTCCATTTTACAGTATAACTATTAATTTAACCACTGAGTTTAATTTATTAATTACATATTATATGGTTAAATGTGTGTTTAGTTTAGGATTAGTTACATACATCATCATGCATAATTAATTGTAATTACCATAGTAAATACAGAACAGGTGCAATAAGGATACCTTAAAACAAATTATATATATATATATATATATATATATATATATATATATATATATATATATATATATATATATATATATATATATATATATATATATATATATATATATATATATATACATATTTACATTATATTATATTATATATTTTTTTTTGGGGTAAGTGGTTGGAAACAATTTTTATGGGCTGAATTTAAACAAACAAATTAAGTTAAACATTACAATTTTAAATTGTTTGTTTAAATCCAGCCCATATAATTAGCTTTTAACAGCTTACCATAAAAATTTTGCATATCCAATGAATCATTTGTGTTCATTGTATGGTTTATGAATTAAATTAATAAAATGGCTTACTACAAAAATCCACTGGATCTGTTGCTGGAACACAATTGAAGTGGCATAAATCCAAAGGGTGCACATCTGACTGTTCTATTGGCTTTCGCACATTTTCATTTTCAGTAAACAGATGATTTTGTTCCAACAAGAATTCATTAGTTGACATAAACATGGAGAGCTGAGGACCTGTTAATGTAATTCACTGGAACAATTTGCACTGGCACATTCCTGATCATGTAAAAAGCCTTGAGATTTCTATAAAAGAGATATGCGCAGTGGAGCATCTTGTTGTAAAAAAACATTCTCATATGTGTTTGTTAAGAGGATCTTTGGCCTCCCCGTTGCTCCTTTGTGTCCATTGTTTGATGCTGGGTTTACACAGAGGATGGAGGTGCGAGTCAGGATTAATGGGTTTTAAAGTGCTTGCAAAGAGGAAAAGTATGAAGACGCATTTCAATGATGGACTGGAAAATGACACATTGATAAATGTATATCTGCCTCTTGAGGGAAAAAAGGCAGCAGCCGTCTTTAGAGTATCAAATATTGATAAAGCACTTACTGAATGTGAGCATTCTGTGATTTTATTATTGAAATACTTAATCTGTCAAATATTAAGAAAAAATATGTTATCATTTATGTACGATCAATATATCTATACAGTTGTTGTACATTAAAAGTTCATTAAAAGGTTTTATTTTTAAAATGTAATAATCAAGAGATCATTATTATTTTTTAAATTACTCAGTTCAGCTGTTTTTCTTTCATTGCAGAGCATTGTATATCCTCACTCAAGTGATCTCTTTTGTAGTATATCAATATTAACAATTAACAGAAAGCAGGAACGCATGGTAAACATAATGGGACTTTTTATTTCCACATCATGGATATGATCTGTGTTTGTCATGGACATGAAATAAACATTTTCAGTACACATTATGGTGTTAGAGCATATACATCTGATATATAAAATCATACTTATAACGGTACTAAAGATGTTTTCAGTGCTGTTAAAATACACCACTATTTCTTCAGAGCAATCAATACTGTTTAACTCGTGTTTCTGACAGTAGAACTGAAACATTTATGGCCTGCAAAAATGGCATTTGATGATTTTCTTGAACGCGCTCTGGAAGTCTTTATTAAAGTATGCGTAAATGATGGGATTCAAAAGCGAGTTTGAATAGCCGAGCCAGTTAATGACGTCTTGGAGCCACAAAGGCATTACACAAGTCGGACAGAAAGGCATCACGAGCGCTTTGATGAAGAATGGCAGCCAACACAGAATGAAAGTGCCCATTATGATGCCCAGAGTCTTCACTGTCTTGCGCTCGCGTGCCAAGGCGAGCTTCCTCTTCGCCTCGGTGTTTTTCTCGTGTTTGTTCTCGAACAGAGGGACAGAGTTTGGTGTGTTGGGCAGAGGCAGGTTGTTTTTGGAGTTGCTGTGAACCTCGATGATCTCCAAAGACTCGCCGTCCTCCGCGTGCTTGATCGCGCCGTTTACGCACGCGGCGGGCTTGGGCTCGACTGCGCTTTTCCAGTTTTTGCTCAACTCTCCGTTGGCGCGCTTGAAAAGTGCAGGCGACACAGTCAAACACTTGACCCTCTTTTTCTCAGGCTTGCGAACAGTTTTGCGAATGCGAAATCTTGCCGCTTTGAATATGCGTCCATACAAGACCAACATGAGAATCAGAGGGATGTAAAATGCGCAAAAGGTGGAATAAATGGTGTACCAGGGGTCGTGGCTGATCATGCAAGCTTCAGGGTTGGCCATGTCTTCTGCTCTACTCTTGGGTTGAGACTTCATAATCAGCATGGGTGGGATTGATATCGAAAAGCCGACAAACCAGGTGACGGTGATCAGCAGAGCAGCGCGTTTTAATGTCCTTTTCTTCATGTAGTCTATAGGGTCGGTGATCGCCCAGTATCTATCCAAAGCTATAGCGCACAGGTGCAGAATGGAAGAAGTGCAACACAAAATGTCTAAAGAAATAAAAATATCACAAGTTACCTGTCCAAGTGTCCACTTGTCTAAAACTTGGTAAAGAGCAGCCATCGGCAGCACGAGCACCGACACCATCAGGTCCGTCACGGCGAGAGATCCGATCAGGTAGTTGGCAACATTTTGCAGAGATCTTTCCAACGCGATAGCCGCCACAACACACGCGTTTCCAAATATGGAACATAAAATGAGCGCGCCGATCAGCAAAGATGTGGAAATCTGATAACTCAGTGGGACCTTCACTGGTAAAGTCACATTGTCGGTTTGGTGATCTAAATCACTGTCGTTCTGGAATAAGAAGGACGTGTCGTTGTTTTCTTCCATGTCGTGTAGAACATGAAATACGCAAAAGCTTCAGCAAACAGCGCTACTCCATTCGGAGGAGCTCGTACACTTGGAGGCGATGCCAACCGTCAACATTGTTACTGACGACTTGTGACGACGCAGCAGCATTTATATGAGAAGTGCTCCAGACGTCAGGTACCTACGCAGGTGTATCGGGTGGGCTCGGCATATGCGTGCGCCTTAACTTCTTCGTAAGGTTCATGTATCTTCTGGGTTTTCCAATTGGTGGTGTCTTGTAGTTTGTCAGAAAATAGGTTTATTTCCTTGAATTGCTGAATGATTTCACTTAATTTCTTCAGAAATGAACTTTTTTTTCCGGATAGTAGCCTATATTCGATAGGCTCTGCACCGCTGTGGCGACACCCGTCGAGCTGAAAATTGCATTGCTGCTGCTGCCACCTGCTGTAGCGCGCCTGCTTCAGAGAAAACTCAACATTTTGGAGAAAACGCCTCACATACATCAACCCCCCACATAGAGTGCATACCAGCCCCACTCCAAGGGTGAGAATTGTTGGGGTTTGAACCCATAATTGATGCTTGGACTGCTTCAGAGAAAGCCAAAACAAAGGTTGGGTGGCTGGTGTGGGCTTCACAATGTATTCTTTTACAACGTTACTCTTTCAGCTGTCCTCAGATACACTCTGGTCAAAAGTTTAGGGTCAATAGGATTTTTAAAATAAGCTTCTCCTGCTCACCAAAGCTGCATTTCATTCGTTTATTCATTATCTTTTTGGCTCAGTCCCTTTATTAATCTGGGGTTGCCACAGCGGAATGAACCACCAACTTATCCAGCACGTTTTTACGCAGCTGATGCCCTTTCAGCCGCAACCCATCACTGGGAAACACCTATACACACTCATACACTACGGACAATTTAGCTCACCCAATTCACCTGTACCGCATGTCTTTGAACTTGTGGGGGAAACGGGAGCCCCAGCAGGAAACCCAAGCGAATGCGGGGAGAACATGCAAACTCCACACAGAAATGCCAACTGACCCATAGGCTCGAACCAGCGACCTTCTTGCTGTGAGGTGACAGCACTACCTACTGTGCCACCGCGTCACCCCAAAGCAGCATTTATTTAATCTAAAATACAGTAGATAGTAAAATTGTTCAAAAGTAATTTAGAATTTAGCAAAAAATCAGTTCAAGGCACTCGAAAAATGTGGAACAAAATATTAAAAAGCCTTTAATTACATGGCTAATCCTGAACAAGGCAGTTCTTTGCCAAAAACACAGGTTTTTAAGGATTAGCTATGACAATAAAGACTTTTTTATGTTTTTTTTTTCCAATTTTTTTGAGTGTCTTGGACTAATTTTTGCTGTTTATTCTGATGAATCCCTTACCCAAAGAGCACCGACACCTTATTTAAGCTACCCCTGAGCACTTTTTGTTTATTATTTTATTTAATCATTTATTCCAGCGATTTTAAGGATGAAATTTCAGCTTCATTACTTCAGTCTTCAGAGTCACATGATATTTCAGAAATCACTCTAATATTAATAATTATTGTTACTATTATTAGTATTATTAATGGTAATAGTAATAATGACTGGAGTAATAATTTAATTTGAAAATACATACAATAAGAAAGCAGTTATTTAAAATTGTAATACATTTTTGTTTACATTTAATAAATGCTGCATTGATGAACAGAATAATTTTCTTAAAAAAACATGAAAAAAAAACTGACCCCAAACTTTTGACTGGTAGAAGCAGTATAACATATGCTTCAGCTAAATGTCGCACAAACAAACCGGAAAATCGTATCATATCTGCTTCTCAAAGAAGGTCTTAAAGCAGTATGAAATATCATCCAGATAAGTCAGCTCTTTGCATTATTGTTTTGTTTTATTAAAATTATTTTTGATAATTTATGATTATTCTATTAAAGAGTTCACAGCAAAATTCACATTTCCTGTTAATTTACACCCCCTCGGATCATCCAAGATCACATCATCTTCAGTAGAACTCTAAAAAAGATTTTCTGTTGAATGTGTGGTCCTTTTGTGATTCTTATTTTGACAGTCAGTGGTTACAGTTTTTTAAGATTAAAAATAAACATATAACAATGAATCTAAATCAATTGCTATGGCTGTGCTTGATAACACACTGTTTTTAATGTTTTCTTTTTTTCTTTTTTCTTTTTTTCTTTTTGTAAAGCAATCCAATTGATCTGTGTAAAAAATGTTTTAAACTATAATCCACAGCCTGGACAAACAGTTAGCAGTGCATGGACAAAAATGTAATCACTGCCATATATGAGAATCACCAAGGACCACATATTTAACTAAACATATTCTTTAATGTAAAAATCTCAAGGGTGAGCAAATTAACCAGACATATTAATTTTTGATTAAACTATGCCTTTAATATCTAAATGTTAATGAGAAGAAGATATACATTTTCTTAAAAATATAGTTTTCACTGAAAAGCCTGAGTAAAATTACATAACCTAGCACATATAGAAGACTTGAACTAAAAGTGATGCAACCTGTTTTACAGAATACCAAACTCCAGGTGCATGAAGCTAAAGATAGAACAGGTCAATTGTGTTGCTTCATATGAAACCAATCGTTTAGGAAATTATTATTTTTTTAATGTACTGTATACAACAATAATCCAAAAGTAACCATTAAGGAAGGTTCTTAATTATATTTAACTTATATTACAGGACAGTTTAATGCTTTAGTATGATTTTCTGAAGAACTTTAAGGTGTTTGGTGTGCAGTAATTTTCAGGGAAGCTCACAGCTTAAGTTTTGAATGCATTATATTTAAACATCACTTGCAGTTTATTTCATATTTCCTTTTTAAATCACTTAAAAGAGTACAACAGCCAAAAAGTGTAGTCTAAGATAAAGCAGGGCATCACGGTGGCGCAGTGGGTAGCACGATCGCCTCACAGCAGGAAGGTCACTGCTTCGAGCTCCGGATGGGTCAGTTGGCATTTCTGTGTGGAGTTTGCATGTTCTCCCCATGTTTGTGTGGGTTTCCTCTTGGTGCTATTCTCAATTATTCTTTCAAACAACTGCGTTAGTGGTGGCTCAAGCCTTCGTTCAAGCAGCACTTAAAAATGCTATTAGTGGAGATGTTGCTGCTGGTGGACACTATTGAGGAATTAAAAAATGCATTTAATTCACTCTTTTTTCTCTGTGCTGTCAATGGCGGAAACCTCTGTTACAATATGTAAAATGTCCAATTACAGAATACTAATATTAGGGGTAACATGCTGTGTTTTCTGGAGGAGGTAAGCACAATTACGTATCAATTAATTGTAAATGTACATCACAAATATACCACAAGACTTTTTATCTAATGTGTTTTTAAAATAATATACTTTTCTGTGTTCACTTTACTCTGTATTTTTTGTGCAAGTTTAAAGAAGCTGAATCATCGAATAAACAAATCAACAACTTTAGAAATTGGAACTAAAAAATAAACAATTTACTCTATGACAGACTGCTTGCAATTAGGCTGTATTAGTAAATGTAGGCCATTATAAATTCACTACACAAATATACCACAAAACGTTACTGTTTCAAAAACAGTATATTTACTTTTCTGTGTATTTATTTAAAGTTTAATAAAAAGTGAACAAGTAACTATGAATGAGAAATAAATAAACAATTGGTCCCACGCAGTGGTGAAAAGAGTACTGAAAAAGCATACTTAAGTAAAAGTACCATTACTTGCCCAAAAATGTTGTGCAAGTAAAAGTATATGTTGTAAATATTAGACCATTCTAAAGTACTCAAGAGTAGTGAGTAGTGCGCTGTAAAAAGCTGATGCATTCAAGTCATTTGTGCATGTGTGTAAACGTAACATTCTGTAGTGCATTTAGTTATTGCCTAGCAGGTACACAACGTCATAAGACATCAATATTAGGGTAGATTTAGGTTGTGATATCAGATGACCAAATTTTAATGTCTAGCCAGTGTCTAAGGACATTATTTTGATGTCCAATAACGACGTCAAATGGTGATGATGTTTGATTGATTTTAGGTTCTGAAGAAAGTGACCAAAATCCAACGTTAAGCCAACATCTTAAACCGATGTCACACTGACGTGAAATACTAACATTTATTCGTCAAGTATGGCAACCAAAATCCAAAGTCCACACAATATCAAGCTGTAACATCATTAGTCGTTGATATTTGGTTGGTTTGGAGACATTGACGTCGGCCTGGAATTAAGTCCTGGTGTCAACCGGATTTCTATTTCTAAACAAAATGCAACATCCCCACGACGATGGGGTACAACGTCAATATGAGGTCATGTTGATGTCTTATGTCTGCTGAGTGTTTAAGGTCATTTTGGTCATCATACAGTATTCTTCATCTTCTCATCAGTAACATGCATCTAAACAGACACTGAGTCAATGCGTGTAAAGATTTTGGACATTTTTTCTTTGACACTTTAATGCTGCAGTTTTCTGCAATTATAAATCGGCAATGTCTTAAGGTACTACATAATGATGCGATTTAATTTCTATGTGCGATTTGACAGCAATCACAGGACTGATTTTCCTAATCCCCATAGACAGGAAAAAATAAAGAAGTGACTGCAGATTAAGTAAATATGTAGTGGAGTAAAAGTACCAATACAGCGCTAAAAGTTTACTTACTTACAGTAAGTTTGAGTATTTATAATTAGTTACTTTACACCACTGGTCCCACGACTCCCTCCGCGGCTTGATGAATCAATTTTGTCCCTTTGCGCTTTCCGTAGCGGAAGAAACTGTGGTGGAGGCAGTACAGAGCCAGTCTGGTGTTTTTAGCCTTTTAGCCAAACAACTTGAGGTGCTCTACAGAAATCCCGAAGAAGGAAATGGCTACCTCTCTCGTGGTACGTATTGTTTTTGTTCGTACGCAAACCACTTGTTAACTCAGGCGAAAAGAAATGTGTGTATATAATAATAATGACGGATAAAACGCCGGCCAGTAACGTTACAAGAACTAACGTTATTGCTGTAGAGTCTATTTAAAGAAAACTGCAGCTTAAATCTGGGTGCAGACTTGATGTGAAAATCAAATAACAAATGCATCAAAAATTGTGTTTTTCTAGTGTTGTTTGTTGCAAAGACATCCTCCTTGCTTTATTTATGCCAAAGCAAAAGTTCTTTTTAATTTGCAATAAAAGGCTGATTAGAAAACCATACAGTGATGACAACCATAGAGATTACATAAGAACAGTCAACTGGTTGTATATAGTACTAAGCTATCAATTCATTTATATAGACAAGCTAAAATAATTTCTGATGCACAAACAGACTGAAGATCAGGATCAATCAAGAACAGTAGAAAATTCAACAAACCTTCGCTGCAGAAAGTGCCGCAGATGTCTAATAGACACAACCAGCCTTCTTAAGGTGTGTGGATTACAATTAACTTGTCTTAAAAGAGCTCAGTTCTACATGTTATACTGATTTGTGAACAGTTAAACATCAAATAACAATGATAATCTACAGAAACATGTTGTTTTATACTATTACAGGTTGTTACATCAACAGAAGCTGCAGCCACATGCAATGTGTGGCATTTAAACATTGAATTTTTGCCAGATTGGATTTTAGCAAGTGTTGATCAGGTAAATATTCATTGTTGACGACTCTTTGAGAATAATGAGTGATTCTTCTGATAAATTTACTCTTCCTTTTAGGCCAGTTGGACCATCGGGAAATTAAACTGTCAAGTCTGTAGAGCTCGCTTAGGAGGTTTTAATTTCATAAACTGCTCTAAATGTACCTGCGGACTTGATACAACTGTGCATCTCAGTAAGAGTCGCGTTGATCAGGATTTTAAAGCTCCGGTTATGTTGACAAGACCAGGAAGGACTAGAGAACATGATGTGGGAAGGAGGAATAATGATGCTGAGTCTCAAACAATAAGCTCATCTCCATCTACTTCCTCAAACGTCAGTTTCTCCTGTACTGTACCTCATGTAGTCTCTGCTGCTGAAACGGAATTTGAGTCAAGTAGAGAGCAACAGATTCCTAATACTGTTGAGAGACACACAGATCTTCCTTTACTTTATGAACTGCCACCTCAAGTGTCTGATTATCAGGAGAGAATCGAGGAACAGCATGCGGATTTTGATAGCAGAACCTCTCTGGATGGTGCAGTAGATCAAGAAGTGGTCAGACTTGGAGTGATGGAGGAGCCATTAAGAAATGTCTCACCCAACCTAGAGCCAAAGCTTTCCAAGAGAGAGAAAAACCGCCTGAAAAGCTTAAGAAGGAAGCAAAGGAAGAAGGAACGCTGGGTTCAGAGACAGCAGGAGGCCAAAGATCTGGTGAGATGTTTCAAAGTCATAGGCAGTGCCAAAGTCTGAATTGCTTCTTTTTCTAATTTGTGAATTTAACAGCTGGCTTGAGAAGTCTGCCTTGCAATTCTGGTCATTGTTCAGAATTTGGGAATTGGCAGGATGAGGAATTGCATTGATAGACATTGCTCTGATCCCCCCCAAAAAAGTTTGTTATAAAAACAAAGTAATTAAAAATTGAAAATAATTTTCGATAATTTTTTCAATTTATTGATTTGATTCATTACGAATGATAGGAAATAACACACAATATATATTTTTTTCTTTTGCATAACATTCATAACAACAAACTGTCCAACATATGTTTATTATTGTGTATAACTATTTAAAATAGTAAAACAATATAAAATAATTTACATCAAGTTTTGTTAACTTAATTAACTGAAAACAAATCCACAATGGAGGTACTCTGGGCCGGTAAATGATATTAAATAAACATTTTTGTTAATAACAATGAAAAGCTCTGGACTTTTTACTATATATTGATCTAAGAGCCAATCACACAGCAGAAATGTGCCATCCATCTCATGTACTCTTTCCATTTTACGATCATTTACCTTCTGGTAGAAGATACAGAACTTTCCGCTGGAAGCGAAACAGACTTAAGAACTCCTTTATTCCAGTGTCAATCAGACTGTTGAACACTGATCGATAATGTATGTAATTCTTTTGCATGTTGGCTTATTTTTAACTGTCATTGTGTCAGAACCTGCTGAAGTGCTGTGTGAGTCCACAGAAAATTTCTCCTTGAGGGACAATAAAGTATACAAGCTAACAAACAAACAATGGGAATCTAAAAGTTTGTTGATATTAGAGATGCACTGAATATTTTTCGGCCAAAAATGTTATGCCATTTAATTGACCCTCTAATTTTTGTGGCTTCAGTTATTGTTGGGGTACTCTTTTAAATCTGGAAGCATTAACACCTCATATTAAATTATGTATATGTGGTTATCGTTCAATATATATATATATATATATATTTATTTATTTATATATATAACCAAAATGCTCAAGTTCAAATATGATCTGCTGTTAGCATTTTGTTTTTGTTCATAAGCTGGGGGAAAATAATAATAAATTCTGATAGTGATTTTAAATGGGTTGACTGATACTGGATTTTACCAAAACCAATAATGAGGGACCGAACAGGCTGATAATAAATCAATCAATCAATCAATCAATCAATCAATCAAATAATCAGTCAATCAACCAATCAATCAGTCAGTCAATAAAAAATCATACCAAAAGAAAAAAAAAGCATAAAACTACAAGTAAAACAATGCTGAACAACATTATTAAAAAAATGTGCTCTCCTTTAAAAATGAAATACATTTAAAATACTTTAATTATACCTTGTTTATTCATTTATTAAGCAGTGTTAACAGATACAACTTAAAATTATAAAATGTACTTTAAATACTTTTACTTAAAGTCGCTCTTCAGTTGCATAAAGTTGAAGGATTCTCAGCTTTGTTGTGTGGCTCAACATGCCCACCTTGTCACCAATGGTTGCTGTTTCGCTCGCTCTGCGTTAAAATAAAGTGTCGCTTGCTGCTAGTCACTCGTAGTGTAAATGCAGCATAAGGCAGAAAGAGAGTTGTCTAAGTCAAAGCAGAGTGCTGAAGAAATTGCTGATGTGAGATGCTGCCTAAAAGCAGTGGAGCTTTTATTATGCAACAGAAACAGTGCTGTGTTATCATAATAAAACATTTTTAGTTTCTGTGCAGTCTAATAAAACGAAGTACATATTAAAGCATCTTTGGTGTTTCAATGTAAAAAAAAATGTAAAATGGAGAAAAATGGAAAATGTGCATTTCATTTACAGTTCAGCATCCTGTTTGCTTGCTCAGTTCTGAATATAACGTTATTTGAGTGCTAAGAAAATGACTATACCAATGTAAAGTATTATTATTAATAGTAACAATGGTGAACAGCTCTAGTTTGTTTAATGCACGAGGTGTCCGATAAGCTATGAATGGATTAGGGCTATTAAACGCAGAGCTGTGTTGTGATGAAAGAAGTTCTGGCAAAATGTCAATAATAGATCCGTGGATCAAGACAGGCATAAATCTGCTTAATAGGCTGCTGCAAGAATCCTGAGGAACTTAAAGGCATTCACAGCTGCACATCGCTCCTTCAGCAGATGTTGTTATATTGGGGATTTTGCTTTTTTTTCTTGTTTTGATCCTAAGTAAGCCTTTACATTGAGACTTTGATTTTTTTTTTAAATATATTTTAAACTATTTATTCATTGATGTTTTATGTGCAGGCAATGAAGTGGGACCTGACTGGCAGCGATGATGAGGAAAGAGATGGATACACATGTGCCGTGTGTTTAGATGTGTATTACAGTCCCTACAAGTGCCATCCTTGCAATCATGTGTTCTGTGAGCCCTGTTTGAGAACTCTGGCTAAGAACAGGCCAAGCAATACCCCCTGTCCACTTTGTAGGACCCTTATATCCCATGTGCTCTTCCAAGAAGGTGAGAGGAACAGATCTTCAATTTAAAAACAAATCTGTATTGTTTGGAAGAACATTAACCACCTGATGATCTTTTTTCATTCAGAGCTTAATCAAACTACAAAAACTTGCTTCCCGAAAGTGTATCGTTCAAGACATGAGACCTTTCAGAAGATCAACTATTCCAAATGGCCTCTGCCCAACTGTCCGAAGCGCTTTCGCATCTTTTGGGGTTTGTGAAGTGGCATTTGCACATCCTAAACATTCTTGTAATTTCATGTTGGCCACTCATATGGGTTGTAAAATGGCAGAATGCACAAATAAGCAGTAAAATGCTCTTTTTGTAAAACACCATTTAGAGACAAAAACAGCATGTGCACTTCATGTGCTTCATAGCTCACATTGTCACATGATGTTCATTGGGGTCCTTAAACTATTTAGGTTTTCATTGGAATTGCCGATTTAAAATGAGCATATTGTATCACAGCAGAAGACATGCTTTTCAGTGGCAAAATGTATCGAGCTCCTATGTTTTTAGAAATGTATGGAGAAAAAATATTTGCTAAATTAGCCACTTATTGCTCACTGTATTTATTAATGATTTTACGATTTCGTTTTGGTTTATAAGAGCTGTATTTTTTTATCTATGCTTGAGACAGTCACACCACCATATGACAATTTTGAGATTTGAAAATGTAATAACAGCAGTTTTTATAAAGACGTTCATGGTAGACAAAGAAATGTTTAACAATTTACTGCATTTTAAATGATGACAATACTAATTATATATAAAACGCAACATCACGTCAACAAGCCATATTTATTTTCTGTGTTATTTTAGGGTTTCAGAGACATGGAGGCCCAGCCAATCGCTGGCAGTTTCCCCACAGAGCGTTTGGCTTGGATGCGTTGGATTGGGGAGACATGTGGGGCTGGCCGTTTGACATTGACTTTGTGATCATCTCTGTTTACTCTCTGCACTGGGTGATGGCCTTCATCATCTTCTGTGGCCTCTGCTACTTCCTCCTCCTCTGATATCTGGATCCTCGAGCTTACTTTGTTTTCTGTTGCTGGACAAACGATTGTTGACATCTTATCAAGTGCCTCATCCTTTTGTTTCAATGTAGCTTCAAATATGATGAACTGTTATTAAGACGTTGTTCTTCCTGTGGGGAATCCTTTGTGTGTTTGTGGTTTAGGTCTTACGGGGTTTGTGCAATTCATAGATATCACGTTTTAGTTGTTGCCTTATATCATCTGCTTTACTTGACCTGTAAACAGTATTATAATGTGGTAAAAACAAAATAAGCAATAATTCAGGACATAGTGCTTAATCTGTTTGTACACATTTTTTTAAATAGGTTGCCTGTATTTTTGTTGCTGTAATTTGAGCTTTTTAGATGCTTGTCTAATGCTTGTACCAAGGGTTATTATTAAAAGCTGCTGTGCAATATATTTAATGGCCTGTTTTGCACAGTAAATTGTTTGAGAATATTTGTTGTTTCTGTTTTAATGAGTGGGTCAATTAATGAATGTTTTGGAGGTGACCTACAATCACTGCCAAGTCCCATTTCTCAAAGCAAAGAGAATATTTTTTACCCAACATTCAGTGAAAAGAGGACTTAAAATGATATAATACCTGACAAAACTTTTTTTCAAAAATTATTTTTTTTATGAACCCCGAACTTCATGAAACAACGAAGATTCCTACAGTGTTGGAAAACTATTCTAGACACTAAATTTAATGGGCATTTTAAAATACCATGCAAGCTTTTTTTCAGGAAATCAGGAATTTTTTTTTAAATCGTTAAGTAAAAACCGAGCTAAATTAATTAAATATATTAATTAAATATATATATATATATATATTTTTTTTAAATTAATTAATTATTTTTTTTGCTACTAAACACTAATAAAATATTGCAATTTGTGTGTGACACCACATTCAACAATACATAAACCTCCCGAGAGGGTGTTTTCACTAAAGAACCTGTACAGATTTTTTTAAATACATTCCATTAACCCAATATTAACGTTACTGCAACGTTTCGAAGAGGTTTGATAGACAGCAGTTGTTTTGCCAACAATAAAATATACAAGCAACGAATCCGCACGGTTTAAGCACCGCTTAAACAAAATCTTTATTTCTTCTTTTTACTCATACTTTTGTGTTTTTCGACGAGCTCGTTTATCCTTATAGCGGATCCTGCATCTGTGGAGCTCCAGCAGCGGCGCTCGGCCTGGACAAGGGTGAAGGTGACTCGCCTGTTGGTGCGCGAGATGCAGAGGAAGCGTCGCGGACACTCGCTCCGCTCCTTAAAATCACTCTAATCATCGACAACCTGCGTCCACCTCACCTTCTCCTCGATGACACACGGATTAAAGCCATTTTCTAAGTGAAGGGGTTTTATTCGTGGATGCGTATGCATGTGTTCTGCACCGAACGGGCGAAAGAACCGCCCCAGATCCGCAGCCAACATTTTTCAGATCGGCAAGTCCTCGGTGAGGGATCCGGAGCGGCGGGAGAGCACCGAGAGCTCGCGGAGAGCTCAGCGGGCGATGGATGACTGTCGAACGGTGAGCGCACTCTAAAACAACAGCTTTCACTCCACCATGGATGCTAAGCTGTCGTTGGTGTCTTCACATTAAAATACTTTGTTTAATACTAGTGATGGACAATTGCAGTAGACTGATATTAACACGTTAATGGAATACTGTAATGTCGATGTATTAATTGTTGACTCCCTTTGCGGAAGAATAACATCTTACGTTTCATTTAAAGTGTATTGTTCCTTGTTTGCGTTTTCATATTGCACCATTGTTTGGAAATTACATTCCTCTCCACAATCCCATGTGTTGCTATGTGGCATCTAGATGATGGCAGCTAAACTCCTGCTTACCCTGCTGGAAAATCCAGTTAAAGCTGTGTGTTTTGGAACATGGCAGCTAGTTCAAAATGTTCAACCAGCTATAAGCTTGACAACCAGTTAACTGTTTTGGTACTGGTGTACCAAGGCAGCCTCCATGTTCCAAAATTTGATTTTCCAGTAAAGATATATATGTTCACTGTCTAAAAATAGACTGAGAAGGATTTGTCTAATTTTTTTAGACGGTTCAGGAGTTCAACACTCTCGTGGCTCTTCATCGTGAGCAGGTCATCTCCATAGGAGAGAATACAACCGACTGTCCTTCTTTAAGGGCACAGATGCACAAGACTCGCGTCAAAGGATGCGCCGTGGCCCAGGCTGCTTATCAAAACCTCATTGCAATCTCTGGGTAGGCATTCATCTTAGAATAGACATGCAGTTTTAAATATCTGTCTGTATGATATATCTAATGTTGTGTCTGTTTATCTCTCGTAGGCCAGAGGATGGCGAAATCCACCCAGAAATATGCAGGCTCTTCATCCAGCTTCAGTGCTGTCTGGAGATGTACATTACAGAGATGCTCAAGTCGATGTGTCTGTTGGGCGTTCTGCAGCTCCATAGGAAAGGTGTTGTGTCAATGACTGCCAGCAGAGGACAGCAGATTCTTTAAATAAGCAGACATGAGTACATAGGGCTAATGTACTGCATGCCGAAATACTACTGTCAGTTTTAAGGTGGCAGGGATTGCACAACAATTACATAAAGCAGCTCCTCTGGGACGTCACAACAAAGCATAACTTAAAACCGTCTTTGTTTCAGGAAATGACGTGTGTCCTGAGCTAAACATGGACTGCAGGGTAGACGAAAGCTCTGATGTGCCCATGCTGGAAGATCGATCGTCGTCACCGGTGGATTTTCCACAGGACTCCTGGGTGGTGTGCGCAGACATTGAGAACATAGAGAGGTATGAAAAACACCAGCGGATTAAGAAAGACATTTTTTTTTCTCTGCTCATTTTTTTGGTAGTAATTTCGAGCTGTTTCTCAATAAGCAATGCTAAAGCCAGTTTCACCCAGTGCAATTACTAGTTGTCTTTTAACATTTGTGAACACTTTGAAATCTCAGTGTTTATTAGAAACATGTCAAAAGACTCTAAGCCAATTTCTTATGCAATAGAAACGATCTCTAGTGTCATTTTGATCCTGTCTTGATGATATGTGTTGAGCAAGTGTTGTGTTTTGTTGTCGTCACTCAGTGCATAATCAGGTTCTGGGGTCCGTTCTTCGTACGTGGATTACTTAATTAGCTGGATTTGGATATTGACGATTTGACACGATCCAGGATCGTTTCGTTCTTCAAAGCTGATCCGAGAGTTGTTGTCATAGCAACAGTTCGGCTAGGTCAAACCTGATCGGGAGCAGGTTCAATTCATATAAACAGGATTAGATCGGCTCAGTTCAAGCAAAGATAATACAGAAAGTATGTTCTGAATTCATGGATAATTGAATATTAATCAGATGATGTCATTACGCTGCTGTGCCGTCAGCCAATCGTTGCATTGCTGATCATGATTTCGAGGATTGATAGATCCTTCACAACACACGCAGCGATCTCAGATCAGTTTATCCAGACATTCTAATCTGATTCGCGAACTTGTTTGAAGAACCAAATTAGCGAGAGATCAGTTATCGAGATGAAAAGATCCAGGATCTGCCAAATCATCTTAGATCATTTAAGCGAGGTACGAAGAATGGACCCCTGTTCTCCAATGGAATATTGATATGATATTTGTCAAATCTCAAATCTGTGCCTCAAATCGTCTGACGCTGAGTGAAATTCAATTGCAGCGTTTATTAATCAGAGGTCTGAGATCATGACCAAACCATGCCTAAAATTACACATTGTTATCTTAAACCATTCTGTATGGCTTAAACCACTAGTCTAGTCAATCTTTCCTGAATTGACTTACTTTGAATTAAAGTAACGCGTATTTAAATTGTGATATATATGATCAGTGTGGGTAATACTACTACTGCTAATAATAATAATAATAAAATAATGGCCAAATATAATAGTAATGGTTTATAACCAGTATTTATGAGTGTAAGAACAACATGTTTAAATTTTTTTACTATGAATTCACTTCAAATTTGTAGAATTTTTTACACTCACCGGCCCTTTTATTAGGTACACCTGTCCAACTGCTTGTCAACGCAACTTTCTAGTAAACCAATCACATGGCAGCAACTCAATGCATTTAGGCGTGTAGACATGGTCAAGGTGATCTGCTGCAGTTCAAACCGAGCATCACAATGGGGAAGAAAGGTGATTAAAGTGACTTTGAACGTGGCATGGTGGTTGTGCTGGTCTGAGTATTTCAGAAACCGCTGATCTACTAGAATTTTCACAAACAACCATCTCTATAGGGTTTACAGCAGGGGTCTCCAATCTCAGTCCTGGAGGGCCAGTGTCCCTGCAGGGTTTAGCTCCAACTTGCCTTTACACACCTGCCTGGATGTTTCAAGTATACCTAGTAACACCTTGATTAGCTTGTTCAGCTGTGTTTGAATAGGGTTGGAGCTAAAATCTGCAGGAAACCGGCCCTCCAGGAACAAGTTTGGTGAGCCCTGGTTTACAGTTTCTGGAGGAGAATGGCCAGACTGGTTCAAGTTGAAAGAAAGGCAACAGTAACTTAAATGGCCTCTTGTTACGACCGAGGTATGCAGAAGAGCATCTCTGATTGCAAAACACATCCAACCTTGAGGCAGATAAGCTACAGCAGCAGAAGACCATATCAGGTGCCACTCCTGTCAGCTAAGAAATGGAAACTGAGGCTACAATTTACACAGGCTCACAAAAATTGGACAATATAAGATTGGAAAAATGTTCCCTGGTCAGATGAATCTCGATTTCTGCTGCGACATTCGGATGGTAGGGTCAGAATTTGCCGTCAACAACATCAAAGCATGGATCCATCCTGCTGTATCAACAGTTCAGGCTGCCAGTGGTGGTGTAATTGTGTGGGGGATATTTTCTTGGCACATTTTGGCCCCATGAGTACCAATTGAGCATCGTGTCAATGTCACAGCCTACTTGCGTATTCTTGCTGAACATGTCCATCCCTGTATGACCACAATGTGTCCTTCTTCTGATGGCTACTTCCCTTCAGAAGTAGCCAACAAATGAGTTCACTGTACTCAAATGGCCTCCACAGTCACCAGTTTTCAATCCAATAGAGCACCTTTGGGATGTGGTGGAAGGGGAAATCGCATCATGGATGTGCTGCCGACAAATCTGCAGCAACTGCGTGATGCTATCATGTCAAATGGACCCAAATTTCTGAGGAATATTCCAGTACCTTGTTGAATCTATGCCATGAAGATTTAAATAGTTCTGAAGGCAAAAGGAGATTCAGCCCGGTACTAGTAAGGTGTACCTAATTAAGTGGCCATTAAGTGTAGATTGTATAGAGTATATTTTTAATTATTTCCTAGTACTGTGTTGTGGCTGGAAGCCCATCCACTGCATAAGACATATGCCGGAATAGTTGGCGGTTCGTTCTGCTGTGGCGACCGCTGATAAATAAGAGAGTAAGCCTTCGGAAAGTGAATGAATGTGCTTTTAATTATCAATAATGTAATGTAAATTGAAAGATCATTGATTGAGTATTAGGAAATTATCATCAGTCAATGTTGATTATTAGCTGACAGATCCAGAGCCCCCTTACCCCAAAATACTGAATGCTTGTAAATCAATTCAACCATGACTCCTTTTTGCAGTGAGCTCAATTGATGTCCTATATTGTGAAATGTCTTCCAGTGACATGCGAGAAATGAGAAACCTTCTAAGCAAACTCAGGGAGACAATGCCTTTGCCATTGAAAAATCAAGGTCAGTCTCAAACACCCAGGATTTTATGCTCAATTTGTGAGAAATGTATTATGTCTCGTAATGATATGTTCATATGACCAGAATAGTTTTGTTTAATTCTCTATTTTCTTGTGTGTAGATGACAGCAGTCTGCTGAATCTGACTCCTTATCCGCTGGTGAGGCAGAGGAAGAGGCGATTCTCGGGGCTCTGCTGCCTTGTGTCTGGCTGACCCTTCAATGCTCTCCAGTCTTCATCTGATCAGTTAGTGCTTCACTCGTCTCCTTTATGTCTCTGGAACCGTTTCGCTAATGTAACTTGTCTCTGGACAGTGTCAAAACTACTTAATCAGTTGTTGGATGACAGAATCCCCTCGACTCATATCCCTGCCTATTGAATACCTAAGCTAAATCAATTGTCCAATTTGAGTTACCCAGAGGTTCGTTTGTTTTGTGCTGTGAAACCATTTGATTGTATAAAAAAAGCAAGTGAATGAAGTAAAATAATAACATCTGTATCTGATTTTGTTTTCTCATAGTCAGAGCTAGTTGTCAGTGAAATGAAGGGCAGGTTTAAATGTAAGATGTGTACTGTTTTTCATCAGATTGCTTCTTTTTGTTCTTTTATATATGAATTTACTCACTGTGCAATGCTTTTAATTTAGTCTTCCATAAAGGGGAATTGTTGTTTAAAAAATGGATACTAGTCATTTTATAGGGCACAAGAGCGCTCTGCACTAAAGCCATTGCTTTCTCATTCTAAGCTTGAAACAAATATAACACAATAAAATTCACTATGTACATAATACCAATAATTGTAAATAAAACATTGTATTTATTACGAAGGATTTATTTTTCGTTTTTACATTCTAGACATCTGGTTTGTGTGAAGAAATCTTTTTTTCTGAGGGTTTGATTTGACACTGCAAAAAAGCTTTTCTTATTTAGAGTTTGTGTCTGTAGTTTGTTATTTCTTATTTGTAGTCCAGATATCTAAAGATTCTTAAATGAAAAAAACATTTTGTAAGCATGTAAAAAAAATTCCCGAAAATATAAATGAAAGATTACGTTGTTTTTTTCATAAAACAAACAAAATAATCTGCCAGTGGGGTAATTATTAATACCAACCTCTCCAAAGCAATCATGTTTACGAGATCTCTTCCCCACGTACCAAATTTAGGTACAGATTCAGCTTTTCACATTCTCAAAATTCCCTTTTTGGCAGTGATACCATACCAAATAACATGGCTTGTCTTTCATATTTATTGAACATCTCTAAGATACTAAATATCCCAAGAACAGCTATAAGTGAACATGGATTTTTGGAGGGCTTTGATGAAATAATGAAAATAACATTTAATAAGAATAAAGCAAACCCTATTTTGGCATGTAGAAAGGCAATAAATTAGTCCTGTAATAACATGTTTTCCATGTACTCCCTGTTCACATTCCCTTTGTCTAAAGCCAAGCCAAATGTCAAAGTGAAGAGTTGCAGCTGTAGGGCTTTACTGGAAGTAAAGGGGGATGGAGATATTCTGGACAGAGAGTCAAGAAGGCGTGCTGACAGACAATTCATAAGGGACAGAATAAGCTCCAGAGCAACTGATTCTTGATCATTTTCATGTTTACTTTTATTGCGATTGGACACAAAAGCTGTTCGTGAAAGTGCCACTTTTGGAGGAGTCTGTAATTCTGTGAGTATTCCTCAATCTCAGACACTATTAGCTTTCAGCAATTTGTCTCAAAAATCGTTCAGAGGATATGTGTTAACTTTATTGAATGCTTAATGTCCATATTTTATCATGTTTTTATTCCTTTCTTAAGTAAAAGTTTGCTTCACAATATACTGTTTTACTATTTAAAAGCTGCTTCTGAGATCGAATTTCTCAACACAATCTCTGTTTTCAACCATAGTTTTGCAGTGTCTAAATGTTTAAAATTGTACAAGTTGTACAAACGTCAGCAGCCTAAGCAAGCAAATTGTTAATTCACGTTGCTGATGTTTACAATGCTTACGATGCTAAAAGCATGCTAACGTATGCTAACAATGTGTTAACCATGCCACATAAACGTGCTAGCAATGTGCTACTTCAGACTATAATGATGCTAACCATGCTTTTTAAACACTTTTATTTACATTTTAAATATAGAAATTATAATATTCTCTTTTACAATTGATTCTTCAATCCAGATATCTGCTGAAACTAAAGATAACAGTCTTGTACATTTGCAGTACATTTTACTATGTGTTTAGGCAGGAAATGCAACATATTTATTTACTATTTAAAAGCTGCTTCTGAGATCAAATTTCTCAACACAATTTTTGTTTTTAACCATAGTTTTGCAGCCATAGCCATATCACCTTGCAGCCCAAGACCGGTTACTCGCTGAAGCTAAGCAGGTCTTAGCCTGGTCAGTACCTGCATGCGAGACCACATGGAAAAACTAGGTTGCTGCTGTACGTGGTGTTAGTGGGGCCAGCAGGGGGCGCCCAACCTGTGGTCTGTGTGAGTCCTAATGGCCCAGTTAGCTTAAATGGGACACCATATTGTCAGTGGGCACCGTCTTTTATATGGGACGTCAAGCCTGACTCTCTGTGGTCATTAAAAATCTCATGGCTCGTCTCGTAAAGAGTAGCGGTATGACCCCAGTGTCCTGGCCAAGTTCCCTCCATCAGCCCTTAGACATCATGGCCTCCCAATCATACCCGCCCACCAAATTGGCTCTATCACTGTTGCTGGTGTGTGGTGAGCGCACTGGTGCTGTTATCCTGTGGCTGCCGTCACATCATCCAAGTGGATGCTGCACACTAGTGCTTCATGATTGTAAAGTGCTTTGGGTGCATGGCCACACACAATAAACACACTATAAAAATACACATTACATTACATTAGTGTCTAAATATGGAAGCATGTTTACAATGCTAGAAGCATGCTAATTTATGCTAACAATGTATTAACCATGCAACAAACGTGCTAGCAACATGCTAAGACCAAATCCCAATTCTAGCCCCTAGCCCTTGTTCCAGTTCTCTTTAGCTTAAAGGTGTAGGGCTAAGGGGAAGGGCTAGATACCTCTTCAAACAGACATTTTTCAGGACCACTCTCGAAACCAAGGGGTAAGAAAATTTCCCAGAATACACCAGCTATAACGGCAGCATGGCAGCACTCGGAAGTAAAGAGATCCACAAATTAGTATTTTTGGTCATTATTACAAATTTTTACTAAAAACAATCTTGTTTTAATACATTCATAATGGTGTTTGTGTTTATCCGTCATGCTTTAAAAAAATGCTAAAATATAAACTGCAAAATTTTGCGATATATTATTTATAATCATAACTCCTGTACAGTTGTCCCACAGCATTCAGACACTCGATGACACTGGAATACCCCATCAGAAAAGTCTGGTGACTGGGAATGACCTTTTCACAGTGTCTGCTGTAGTATAGCGCAGTAAAGTTACGATCTTATTGCCCCATTAGATCATTATGCATAATATATGCCTTTAATGATTTCCTGAAGATAAATACCAAAAAATAAACCAACTGGAAAAACTACTTGGGAAAATACAACACACTGATTTACTATTTAAAAGTTGTTTATGAGATCAAATTTCCCAGCACAATCTCTGTTTTCAACAATAGTTTTGCTGTGTCTTAATATGTAAAGATTTTAAAACAAGTTAGCAAACGTCAGCAGCTTATGCTAACAAATAGTTAATTCATGTTGGAAAAGTTTACAATGCTAAAATTATCCTAACAATGTGTTAACCATGCAACAAACATGCTAGCAACATGCTAAATCAAACCATGAATACCATGCTTTTTAAACACTTATTAACGTTACATTTTATATATAGAAATTTATATTTACATTTTGCCATAATATTCTCTTATACAATCAATGCTTCAATCTAGATATCTGCTTAAACTAAAGATAACAACCTTGTACATTTGTAGTTCTATTTTACTCTTTGTTTACTCAGGAAATCCAACTTAGGATTTTACTATTTAAAAGCTGCTTCTGAGACCAAATTTCTCAACACAATTCCTGTTTTCAACAATAGTTTGCAGTGTCTAAAAGTAAACATTTTAAAACAAGTTAGAAAATGTCAGCAGCTGATGCTAGCAATTTGTAATTAGTGTTGGAAATGTTTTCAATGCTCAAAGCATGCTAATTATGCTAACAATCTGTAAAACATGCTACATAAGCATGCTAGTAACATGCTAAATCAGATCTACCTTTTTTTTTTTTTTTTTACATTTTATACACACTTAAACATCCCATTACTCAACCCTGATATCTGCTGACTTAAAGATGACAATATTTATTTATTTATTTATTTATTTATTTATTTATTTATTATAAATTATTTATATATATATATATATAAAAAAACAATTAGCTTTCGTTAGCTAAAAGATTCATTCTAATGATTTGTGTTTGACTACAGACGCCAGTTGTTTATGTATGTCATTGGAAGTTTAACAAACTCTGTGTTTCCCTATAAGCTATCAATTTCCAACAGGCCTTCTTCTCTATGGATTGTACTTGCATTCTCCTTGCCCTACTCTCCACCCTGGCTTCTTTAAGTCCCACTATGGGGTGTTTCTGTGATCATTACCCATGGAGTACCTGGTCCCAATGCACTAAAACCTGTGATTCTGGTACTCAATCACGTTTAAGGTAACAATTATTGAGCATTTATCTGATGTGTAAAGCTTAATGTTGTGATGTAAGTACATGTATTGTTGCAGGGATGTCCAGTATGATGATCACTGGTTTAAAAACAGCTGTTCCCAGCTGTGTCAGATACATGATAATAGAGTGTGTAATGTTGAGGCCTGCCCTATAAACTGCCAGCTGACTGAGTTTGGACCCTGGTCCGAGTGTTCATCTTGTGCCAAAAAATCAGTGAGTAAAACACACACACAGTTTAAAATGAGTTGCTCTGGGTGCTCACATAGTTTTCAGTGTTTGAGTTTTTGCATTCTATTGACTTTTTTCTTTCACATTCAAGAGGGTGCAGTCAATGGAACCTTACTGGCTCAAGACTCACATTGCAGATCTCATTCACATTCATTGATTTTTAGCTGTAAAAAAAAAACAGCACAAAATTCAGCTTGATGTTACAAACTCGTGTGTTGTTACTAGGTATAGTCATAAAATATTCTGCTGTAGGCGAAATGAATCAGAAATCAAAAACAAAACATTTGCAGAATAAGAGCGCATAAGCAGAAAAAGGTCAGTACAGATAATTAGCATAATGCAAACTGCTGTGTATATCCTATAAATTTCCAAATTGCTAATTATTTTGATATATCTAATTTGTGTACTTTCTGCAATATACATGAAGAGACTTTATTTAACTTATTCTATAAATAAACTTATAATAATGAAAAACTCTTTGAAACAACATTATTTTTTATTTATCATCCTTATTTAAATATGATTTACATTTGTCTATAAAATATATATTTCTGTATTTCTCTGGTTATGATCATGCTCTCAATTTTATTGTTATTTTTTTGCGTTACACTGTAAATTGTTTATACACAATAATAAGTTCCTAAAGGCAATACCTAGATTTAATACTTTCCATGCTGAAATTTTGTTTTTCTTAAGCTTATTAATAACAATAAGAAGAATATGTTTCTTAAAGCTTATGATAATCTTAATGATTGAGGCTTTAAGTTTTTGTGTTTGTGTGTGTTGTCGTTGTTGTTTTTCTCTTCTTTCTAAATTTTATATCATTGTATTTTTTCTTCAATGCAGTGACGTTATTATTCTTGTATTTAATTATAAAAAATGCAAACTGCAGATAAGCTGCTTTTTCACACTGACTGACAATGCATTTTACTTCTGCACAGTATGTGGCTCAACTCACTATTGAGATGATCTGCTTTACTAATTTGACTAGAATAATGACTTTTGTGCAAATGCAGCAGTTCAGGGCACATCATATAAGGTCAAACCTAGTTTGATGGCCCGTTTCAATGCAAAAACTCACTTTAGCTTGATTTTAAAGGACACCTATTACGAAAATCTTGTTTTTGCAGTTAGGACAGAACTGTGTGTAGGTATAGTGTGTCCTGATCCAAATCCTATCCCATTTTGAGGCCCACCGCAACATGACATAGGAGTGTGATTTCCCTGCCCACCAAATTGATTGACAGCCGTGCATTAACATGTATTCGAAGTAATATATTCATATCAACAAGACAAGATATGCACAAAGCAACTGGAATTAAAGGATCTGTTCAGCACTCTGTGATCATCAATCATTATCAAATGTGATCAAGAATGAGTTTTACAAGCTTAAAAGGTTTTTAAAACAGTGCATGGTTGTAATGAATTACAGCGATTTACCATCTTTGCTTCATCACTACAGTCACATGTCAGTACAATTATAAAAGAAGACGCTTCTATCCCGGTTTGCGGACGTTAAATCAGGTTAATTTTCTACAACATAACAGATGTCTATTCAGCAGTGTGTATTAAAGTCTATCCTGTCACATTTCCGTGCAAAGTTAAATGTTAAACCTTCAGGAACTGAGTTTGCCACCCCTGCTCTTAACCATGTTGTTTTTCAAAATATTGTGCTGTTTGTGATTTAGTTCAGAATCAGGTCTGTGTTGAGGCCATCTCAGTTCGGAGGGGCCGACTGCAGTCAATCTCTTATGGAGGAAAGAGCCTGTCATCCTTCCAAGGAATGCGGGATTGAGCCTTTGAACTGTAAAGACAAGTTCACCTGTGACACTGGTACATCAGCAACTTCTGCTACATAATCTACTGATCTAGCAAGTTTGTACAGTCCTTCAATGCAGTGTTCTAGAAAACTTGGGACAACCAACTTGTTTTTTTTTGCCACCAAAGGAAGATGTATACATGCTGATCTGCAATGCAACGATCAGAACGACTGTGGTGACAACTCTGATGAGAGAGACTGTGGGCGCATTAAAAGTGTGTGTTCAAATCAGCGGATGTATGCTTTCGTCCCTGGAGCAGACCAGATTGGTTTTGGGTGAGTTACAGATTAAGATCATTTACTTTCTGAGACTGCAAAAAAGCTAAATGGAAAACATTTAGGGTGTTGTCAGCAAAACATCTCTGGATAATCGGAGAATGTGCTTGATTTAAAACTGATAATGATTTAAATTTTAATGATTAAATCAGATTTGATGCTGCAGCGGAGCAGATGAGAGGTGCTGTTCTGGACAACTCGTTCATGGGAAGTAATTGTACTGTAGAAAAACAAAAGAGGAACTTCTACAGAATCTCAGCCAACATTGAAAGATATGAAGTCAAGGTCAGAAAGTACTTTTTTCATGCTTGAAATATTTGAGTTGTCTAGAGTATGTATATCCAAATAACTGGGATGTGTAACATACATTTATAATTATTATTTATGATCAATTTAAACACATAATTACTAATATGGGTCATTTAATAAGTATTGCAAAAAATCTTTATTAATAGTTCTTATAAATGATTTTAAAAGCTATAATTGATGGAGTTTTGGACAGTACATTATCATCTTGCAGTGCCAAATTTGTGTGGGGAGAGCTATTTCTTTAATTTTGTACAGCAAAATAACATAGATAAAAATTTATTTTATGCATTTATGTGAGCAATATTACATGAGTAGCAGTGTGATATGGTTATATATTGACACTGGTGGGAGGTGTGCATTGGCTTGAGGCCGCAGACGGAGTTACTTAGTGCTCCCACCAGTGCCGATATACAACCATTTCGAAATGCTACGAGTGTGATATTGCGTTTATACAACAGTTTGACAGCATAATCGTGTGTATAAAAAAGAAAATCAAACACGGAAAAGTCTCAAAAACGCTTTTGTATGAGGAACTTCTTTCTTACCCCACTCATTCAGTCATCTGCAGCTGACGTCAGAACGGCAGAAACTGTTGCTAGTTGACAAACGTCACTAAAGCTAGTGTTTGAATGATTCTCTAGCATAATATCTAAAGTGATGACAAAACAGCTGATTTTTGCTCAAGGTTTAAAATTGTAAGGATGAACGGCATGAAGTGTCATCAGTCTACAGAAATTTCCCAGTATTTCTCTGTTGCAATCGGGATTTCACAATAATCAACCCCGGAAAAAGCCAGAGCAAAGCAAACACGATCAGTTTCTGTAGTATAAATACAACAATACAAAATACAAAAAATACAACTTTAAAACCTGATTTATAATGATTTGTTCAGCTGCAGTTTGAAACTTATGCTGAGAAAATGCTGTTTTTCTCCCTAAGGACTTATTATGTGGTCTCTGTTGCCATCTTGTGGCGTAACATCAACCGTCACTTTCTTTGGTCTGCTCAGACAGGCTGATGGCGGCCGACATACTAAATCTAATGCTCTGAAAGGATAAATATTTTAAAATATGTGCTATCCTTTTAAATTGCAATCTAAACAACTACATTCTCAACTAAAACAGCATCAAAAGTACATTATTTTGTCCAACAGCAGCAATATTTTTTCAAACTGTAGATTGTGCTCTGCTTGTCGCTGTACAAAGATAAATACACTAGATATAGCATACTGACCCTGAGCATGTGTCAATAGAGTCGCCACATTTGTACGGTGCTCCCAGCACAAATGTCATTCAGCCGCACTAGTCAAGATTAAAGCCAATGTGAAGATGCTGGACTTGCACTGTGTACGTGTGTAGTAACGAGCAAACAAACCATAAAGGCAGAACATTTCAGAGGTAAGATTTTGTTTTTTCACGTTTTTGTATGTTACAAACTTTTGTGCTCAACAAATAACGTTATTGATGATAATACAGTCTCTTACTGCACTGACCATAAGGTAAAGTAGCACCAACTCACACTAAATACTAGACTTATGCTAGTTTTGTTGAATAAAATAAGCAAACAATGTAAATGAAATATGACAACAAGATGCTGAGGTGCCGGAAACTTGTCTTATTGTTGCCTAAGTGAATAGGAGTCATTCACAAATGAATCGCTTACTTCGTTAGAATGAGAAGTGAAAGCAGGAGAGGAGATGTGTTTCAGGACATGAATTAGATCAAATTTAGAGGATAATATATTTCCATGCACACAAACACACACTCTTTGTCGGCGATACCCATGCGATCACTTATGAAGTGATATAAACTTGTAATTTTTGTAATTTAAAAAAATATTTGCATTCGGACCACCGGGAAAACTCCCGATCATATATATATATATGTATGTATGTGTATATATCTTGTGCTCTGGATGGCAGTCCTCCGCTGCACCTTGGTCCCACATTCATTTCCTTGAGTGCTACCTTGTAGTAAAAAGGCGGTTATATTGACACATTGCTTCCATTGGACAACAATAGCATAGGCGACATCTAATGTAAATATCTATGGTCTTTGTATGTGGGCGGAGTAATACACAAGGGTGAAGAGTGCTGTTATTTCCAGAAAATCACACAGCCATCAACCAATCAGATTCAAGAACCAGACCGAGCTGTTGTATAAATATATTTAATTATTGGTCAAAACAATTATCATCTGCTTATAAGTAGTGGCCAGAATTTTTATATTGGTGCTGTATTGTTTTGTCACAAAATTATTACCACTAATCAAAATTCAGTCAGATTTTATTTGCAATTCCATAACAAATCTTTTTATCTTTGGATGTCAAATAAAAGATTTTTAACCTAAGAGATTTCTGTCCTTTTATTAATGTCTATTTATTCCTAACTCTACAGAGTGTTTTATATATATATATATATTTACAATTCTATTTGCTGAAATAATAAAAGAAAAACTCCAGGATGGTGTTATCAAGGCTTAAAAAAAAAAAAGGAAAAAAAGTGTGAGACTGATAACGACAGCCAGAGGAGTGAACAACGTCAAATTTACTCTCAGCCCTATAGACGTTGCTTTAAAAACAACTCACATAAGCGGTAATTTGTTTTTTGTAATTTGACACAAAGATGATATAATACATACATATATGCATATAAATGTTCACGTATTTCATACGTCTTGTGAAAGAGATACATTATTGGTCACAGAAGCTCTAGCATGCTTGCTTGATTCTTAAGGACCAATGAGGTTTAAGCATGTCGCACAGCACATTTGAGCTTGAACAAGAACCAATGAAGTCTGTTCACATGTCAAGCAGACTTAGTCAAACATCCTTTTACATTCACTTGTCAGTGTTTAAAGCAATGGTCTCAAACTCAATTCCTGGAGGGCCACAGCTTTACATATTTTAGTTCCAAATAACCTCCAACTCACACCTGCTTAATAGTCTCTAGTATTCTTGAACACCCTGATTAGTTGGATCAGCTGTGTTTGAGTAGTGTTGAAGCAAAACTGTGCAGAGCTGCGGCCCTCCAGGAATCAAGTTTGAGACCTATGGTTTAAAGACTAAAGATAAAACCTACTTGATGCATATATTAATGTATTTTTTTATCTCAGCAGATGGACAGGAATCTCTCAGATTTGATTAAATGTTTTTTATTTTCAGAACAAAAAACGTTTAGTTTTGGAATGAATGAGTTTGATAAAATTAGGACAATATTTCAATTTCAAATGAACCCTTTTATGACTGGCTTTTTTATTTGATGGCATTTCCAGGTCGAAACCCTTGAGGATTTTCAACCAAAAGAAACCAAATCCCAAAAAATCGATCTGGCCAACGAACCCCTTTACAGGGAAGCAGTGAAAGCATCTCAACAAAAGGTGAAGGTTCTTAAACAATGATGCTTTTATGCCCTATTAATATGTTCACAGCTAAAACAAAGATCTCTCTTTTTTTCAGGACTCTGTGTTTTACCGCGTGCATCAAGTTATTGCAACATCAACATTCAAAGTAAAATCCTCTGACCTCTATTTATCAGATCCGTTCCTTCAGTTTTTAAACAGCCTACCATTGGAATACAACTACGCCCTTTACAGGCATATATTCCAGCTGTTTGGAACACATTATTTCAGCTCTGGGACATTAGGAGGGAAGTATGACCTCCTTTTCCAATATGATCGAGAAGAACTGAAAACCTTTGGTAAGTAGATATTATTATTATCGGATAGGAAGCGGTTGTGGCACATCATTAGTGTTCACTTGACTTTATTGTTTCCCTCTCATTTCTTGCTATTAAAATCAGCATCTTTACCAAACATCTTTACACTTTTTAGGGCTTAAAGAAAGCGACTCAGAGTACTGCTTGTCTGATGATGACACACTCGTCACATTTTTTTATAATAGACATAAACAAAGAAACACTTGTGGAAATATTTCTATGAAAACCAAATACGAAGGTAACAGACATACAAATGTACTATTTACGCAAACAAGGCTTGTGTTTTTAGTTATATAAATGTGTGTCCACTCCAGGGTCAATGGTAAAAGCATCAGAGAGGTGTATCACATCTGTACAAGGAGGACGAACTGAATTTGCAGCAGCACTGGCCTGGGAGAAGAAAGGCGTTTCGCCACAGAGCACTGTATACACAGACTGGATCAAGTCTACTATAGAAAATCCAGTGGTTATTAATTATGAGGTTAGAAAGAGCAACAAACTTAAATGCCCTTTCTGTAAAAACAAAACAAAAGAGGCCATCATGGAATCTGTGATATTTTAATGGTTATAATAGAAATAATACTGGCTTTAATGGCAACTATTTGGCCTTCTATTGGTGCTGTGTTCAAATCAATACATCCTAATGTAATGTATCCCAAAACACACTTGAAATCATCAACATGTGCTACTTTTAATGGCTAAAATCTTTTTTACTACTTACTACTAATTTTAGTAGTGGGAGTCTTCTTCTGTGATGGTTTCTGTTGTTTGAAAATGGCTGTGGATTAACCTGCTAATCATTCTGGCAGCCTTTTATCTAAAAAGAGAGAAAAGAAGAGCAAATCAGCATCAATAAATGGCTCTCAGATTTTAATATGTTTGTGTCTCATCCAGCTTTTGCCTTTAGTGAATTTGGTGCGGGGCATCTCTTGTGCTGTGACAAAAAGACGCCACTTTCACCGGGCACTGGAGGAGTACCAGACTGAATTTGACTCCTGCAAATGTGCCCCCTGTCCGAACAATGCTCGGCCGGCTCTTTCAGGAACCGAGTGCCTTTGTATATGCCAGACTGGAACATATGGATCAAACTGCGAGAAACGAGCACCGGACTACACCTCAGGTTTACGTGCATGCTTTTAAATATTCACATGTGGTATTGACGTAAAATATAAATACCCTTGTAGGCAAGGCAGGTTTATTTATATAGCACATTTCATAAACTATGGTAATTCAAAGTGCTTTACATGAAAAAGACAGAAACGTAAAATAAACAACAATAAGAAATAAAATCAAATAATAAAAATGATTAAAATCCAATAAAAATAGATTAAAATGTGTTAAACGACATGTTAAAAAGACATAATAGTACGATCTGTCGGACGTAGGACAGTGGACATTCAGTAAAGGCACAGCTAAACAGATGTGTTTCAGTCTTAATTTGAATGTTCCTTATGTTGGAGCACATCTGATCACTTCTGGAAGCTGATTCCATCAGCGGGGGATGCAGTAGCTGAAGGCCGATTCACCCTGGTTTGACTGAACTCAATTTGAGACTGAATTTCCAATTTACTCAACCCTAATGGTCTGAGTGATCTGTTTATTATATATAAAACATTGTTAACTCACCCTCATGAGGACTTTTGTTCATGTTCAGAACAAAACTGTAGATATTTTATGAAATCAGAGAGATTTCACTGTTGAAAATCTTTTTTTTTTATTTACACTTTAAAACATTTTAAATCAAAACTATTTAAGCAGTTCAATCCTTAAAAAGTCTTCAGAAGAGATATTATTGTTTTATATGAAGATTACATTATTCACATATAAACATTGATCAGCAAAAATGAACAGCATTTCTACTTGATAAGCAGGAACAAACCTCATTAATTTGTATTTGAACCAATTTTGACACCATCTGTCCACATCTCACAGTTGAAGTTGATGGGCACTGGAGCTGCTGGAGCTCTTGGAGTCCTTGTGATGCCACCTTGAAGAAGCACCGCTCTCGTACCTGCAGCAACCCTGCCCCACAGCGAGGCGGCAAACCCTGCCCAGGCCTTGAAAAACAGGTGGAGGAATGTACCATCTCCATTTTCCAGGAGTAAGTGCCCTGATTTACCTTGTAGGCTACAAGCAGGCTTGTACTGTCATTGTTACGTCGATGAATGTGAATTGATCTAATTTGGGTAGCATGTGCCTGAAGCTAGTCATTTACATTCAGTCTGTCCATACAGTATCTCACACACATGTTGGTGTTGGTGGTTTACAAGGACTCTCCGTAGGAGTAATGTATTTTATTCACATTTCTAAACATAATAGTTTTAATTAATAATTCATTTCTTATTACTGATTTATTTTATCCTTACCATGATGACAGTAAATAATATTTGACTAGATATTTTTCAAGACACTTCTATACCGCTTAAAATTACATTTAAAGGCTTAACTAGGTTAACTAGGCAGGTTAGGGTAATTCGGCAAGTTATTGTATAAAAATGGTTTGTTCTGTAGACTATCGAAAAAAAAGATAGCTTAAAGGGGCTAATAATTTTGACCTTAAAATAGATTTGAAAAAATGAAAAACTGCTTTTATTCTTGCCGAAATAAAGCAAATAAGAATTTCTCCAGAAGAAAAAAATATTATCAGACATACTGTGAAAATTTTCTTGCTCTGTTAAACCACATTTGGGAAATATTTGAAATAGAAAACAAATTCAAAGGGGGCTAATAGTTCTGACTTCAACTGTATGTGTTAAAGTGTTCTCGTAAGAAGTAAAATGCAAAGATAAATATATTTACTTTAGTTATTTATTTGATTGTAACCTATTATTATTATTAATATTATTCTCTCTTCTTGTTTTTGTTTCTTATTTGTTTCCTTTTTTGGTTAATTGTTTATTATTTTCGCCAGAAGTGGGTGGAATGGGGTGGAGCATTAATAGAAAATGCAGTTGGTTGCTTGTCCATAACAGTGTATGCTAGATTATTTCCAACTGTTCAATAAAAATGTAATCACAAAAAAAGAAAAACAATAAAAGAATTGATAAACTTAGTGAACACTTATATCTTCTCAAACATCAGACTTCAAGCTACATAAATATAACACATTTTCTTAAAAATTGTTTTACAAAAAAAAAGTACCCATCTATGAAAATCTACAGAATTATTTGCTAACGAGACCCACTTTTCCTATTTGTCCATCTTTCACAGGCAAAACGTCTGCATTAATGATGATGCCTTTGTGACTGAAGATTCCAGTGAGAGTCGGCTGCCTCCTGGAACTTCTGGCTGTGCAAAACCTCTTCCACCAGCCAACAGTCACTTAAGAGTGCGCAAAAATCACATCACAATGTTTTGCCAAACTCTTTTACATTGTCTTTTAATATCTTTTATATTTCTTATATGTGCAGATCAACAAGCGCCAGTATGACTATGGAGATCACGAGGAGATTATTTGCTTCACTGGATTTGAGTTGCAGGGATTCCAGCTCATTCATTGTTTGCAGGATGGTACCTGGGAGAAACCAAAGGCACAGTGTATTAGTAAGCCAAACAAATGCCTGTTTAATATCTGAATAACACAACTTATGATCTGAAAGCTCATTTTGTCCTTTAACACACTTTGTAATCAATGTAATTCATGTTGTTCCAGAAAAGGTTTGCTCCAAACCCTCTGTGCCTGATGGCATGACGATTAATCCAGACAGAATGGAGTATAAAGTAGGAAGTGACATCATGCTGGTTTGTTTAGAGAGCGGCACGAGTCCTTCAGGACGCCTGTCTTACTCTTGTGGAAAAAGTCTTATCTGGGAACCGAGCATTCCAAAGGACATATACTGCAAAATCGGTACTCATTCATTTTCCTTCGGCTTCTTCTCTATTTTAGAGGTCACCACAGCGGAATGAACCATCAATTATTCCGGCATATGTTTTATGCAGTAGATGCCCTTCCAGCCACAACCCAGTACTGGAAAACACCCATACACAATCATTCACACATAAAAATACACACACACACACACACACATACAGTATGGACATTTATTCATTCATTTCATTTTTCTTTGGCTTAGTCCCTTTATTTATCAGGGGTCATCACTGCGGAATAGTGTAAACCGCCAACTTCTCCAGAATATTTTTTACCCAGCGGATAGAGTGCATATGTTTTACACAGCGGATGCCCTTCCAGCTGCAACCTAGTACTGGGAACACTCTCTCATTCACACATATGTATGAACAATTTAGCCTACCTAATTCACCTATACCAAGTGTCTTTGGACTTGTGGGGGAAACCGGAGCACCCGGAGGAAACCCATGCCAACACGGGGAGAACATGCAAACTCCACACAGAAATGCCATCTTGCCCAGTCGGGACTTGAACCAGCGACCTTCTTGCTGTGAGGTGACAGTGCTAACCACTGAGCCACAATGCCGCCCCAAAATAGGAGCTTACAAAGAATAAATGCCAAACTTGATTTTGATTTACAGCTTTAGCTTCTGAGATGCAAATATGATGCCTCTATTGTGACCTTTTAAAGGTTTGTTTTGGAATGCACTTTTTTGTTAATATATGCAGTATAAGTAACAATTTAAGTTATATGCACTTATATTATCATTATACATGTTATTTCATCATGTTGTTAGTGAACAGTTAGCTTTATTAAAAATGAAATTAAAATATAATACAAGCCTATAAAGACATTCCCAAGAGGCATTACATCATTCTTTGGATATAATTATTAAATTTCCAATCTTTACTTCTAATCTTTTTTCAATTGAACTGCCAGGCTAAATTATGTAGCTAGGTTTTTTTTTTACACAAATTTAATGGATACCTATTATGGCAAAATTAATTTTAGACCACTTTCATCTCTTTACTTAAGAAAATTTCTTTCTCATGAAAAACAATATAAAAAATCATTAGAATTTTTGAATCATTAGAAATATAATAAAAAGTTCACAGGAGACATCATAAGTCAGTATTATGCTAATTTTATATAAATCTTCTAAGCTTGTGCAGAAAGTAAAGGTGTAATTACTAACGACTTGTTTCCACTGATTGTAAACTTCGACCACTGGAAATGTATGGAAATGTATATACAGATATACTGTAATACACACTATATTAAATATTTGCAAAAGCTTAACAGTGCGTTCTTTTCACAGATAAACCCTATGTACCAGACAGCAGCTGCAAACCTGGAGAGATCAATGATGGGACTAAATGTGTTTGCATGACTAAAGAAAGATGCAGGTATGAAGTTTTCCTATTTGTGACAAGTTCATTTCATCATGTTGTTTTCCTTCTCATGAGAAACAATATTAAAAGTCCTTAGAATTTTTGAGTCATTAGAAATATAATAAAAGTTAGTGGTGTAACGGATCACAAATCTCACAGTTCAGATCACATAATGGTTTTTTAGTCACTGATCGGATAATTTTTCTGCCAAAAAGGGAGGAGACAAATGTAATTTGCTTTCCATTTATTACAAAGACAGACCTCAAGACACTTTTGGTTTTTAACAAACAGAACTTAGAACCTGTAATTGTATTAAAAATAAAATTAAGAAATAATCAGCTGGATCAAAATAAATTGTAAAATATTCAGTACTGTGAAAAAGTCACTGATACTACTGCTGTTGCTGATAACAGTAAATGTAGAAATCTAAGATTATCATTTGCACAATCCATATTTATTTTTAGTCTTGTTTTCAATAAATGATTCAGTTATTATAATGTAATTGCTGCCAACAACTCTCATTTTTGAGCGTTGTTAAATATGATGGTGATTTTAATCTTTAACATAAACATCAGTGGTTTTATCCAAACCCTAAACTGTTATCTCAGGATTTCTGTGTTATATGACTGTTTGTAACTTTACAACTAAATCAAAAGACTAAAGCCTGAATCAATTTTAAATTTTAAGTGTTTTCAAACACAGATTTGAATGTAGCGATTCGAGGGATTAATAAACATGCGAATCACTATCATTTATAATTTATGTTGCGTGGGTGTTGAGATCCTGATCTTTTAATGATTAATCGTGCAGCTTACACTGAATGCATTGATGCAGGCTAAACAAGTTAAGACAGAAAACACCTTTCATATCCCTAGGCTCTCTTGTAAAACATAACTGTGAAGAAAAAATTTGCGGTAGTTTATTCAGGATGTGGTGGGTTTCTTAAATGCTTACATACATGCAATTTGAATGACTCGAGAGGCGATCTCTCTACGATTGTCACAAATTTAGGATCAATCTACAAGTGCGGGTCACGTACGTGTGTTTCAAATTGTGGGTTGCGATTCGTTACACTCCTAACAAAAGTAGTAAAAGACCTAAAACACTCCCACATGAAATGGGCAAATAATTAATCCAAAAACATCCATTCATTCATTTTCCACAGTGAAATGAACCACCAACTTATCCAACATATGCTTTACGCAGCAGATGCCCTACCAGCCGCAACCCATTACCAGGAAACATCCATACACTCTCATTCACGCATATACACAAGGGCTAATTTAGCTTATTCAATTCACCTATAGCGAATGTCTTTGGACTGTGGGGGCAACCGGATGACCCAGAGGAAACCCACGCAAACACGGAGAATGTACAAAATCCACACAGAAAGGCTAACTGATCCAGCTGGGGCTCGAACCAGAGACCTTTTTGCTGTGAGGCGATCGTGCTACCCACTATGCCAGCGTGTCCCAATCCGAAAACACCTCTTTAAATCCACCATTTCATTCTATGATATGCTTTCACATGAATTATCACTATATCCCAATTCATTTAGCTTTTAAAAGCAAAATACTAAATCAACTTTATCAAACGCCTTGTAGAAAATCTAACAGCTTAACTTGCCTTCATCATATTTTTTCATATAAAATCATATACAGTTGAGGTCAGAATTATTAGCCCCCATTAAGATAGCTGCCTTAATGCAGTGCTATTTGCAGTTTTGACCATTTAACACTATGTATTTGTGTATCCTGCAGAGGTTACAGAGAAGACTTGTGCGTTTATGACGCTGGCAAGGAAACTGCCATTATGATGTCCCTCTGTGCTTTTCATGCTGACCGTTGTCATGGAGACAGATTATACTTTATGAATAATGGACCGTGCAAAAGTGACGCACGCAGTCTGGACTGGGCCAAATTCAGGGTCAGTGTATCTGAGCAGAGCTCGGTGCAGGAGCCCTGCGGTTCAGACACCTGTTACGAGTGGGAGACCTGCTCAGGTACAGACCGAATCACAAATCCTTACATAATGCATTCTTTCATTATATTCAACTAAAATAATTCAACAGTCTTATTGTCTTTTCTTCTTAGTGTCCAAAACGTGTGAGTGTAAGATGCCCAGAGAATGTCCAAAAGACGGGAAGAAAATATACTGCCTGAAAATCGTGAGGACGCAAACCACAAGAAGCATGAATCTGTGTTTTATGGCTGCAATGAAGTGCAGCAGTATAGAGTTTGAGCTTCAGCATGAAGGCCCTTGCGCAGGTTCTTAATTGTGCACCACTTAAGCTGTAAAAATGTTCACAGATTTGCAGCCATTATTGATTCATATTGATAACACATTGTCATTTTAAAATCACTCACAGCATGCTATAGTTATTTGTTTGTGCATATGGGCATTCTTGATATTGATCTGGAACAACACAATAAAATATAATCGGACATTCAGATGCCTTCTAGTATTTAAATACTCTTTCATCTGCTAAAGTTGAATGTTAAAATAATTACTTTCTGGCATGTCAGAAATAACTGTAAATAAGCTATTCATGTGAATTATACTGAAATGCTTTGCTGTTTTTTATTGCCCACAATCCAGGAACACTTTAAGTAACAAATTTGCACTTATTTACAAAATTTATTTGCAAAGTGAATACATGTCTTTTTTATATTACAGTAAAAAGAAACATCATAGAGCTGCACCAAACAATATATTTAAAAAATACTTTATGACTGACAGGCTCCAATTTTGAGCACGTTCATTTCTTTCCCTCTGCATCTCCAAGCTCCCGCCTCACATTCTGACATCATCTCAGGAGCTCCGCCCATCAGAGAGACACACACGTGGGCGGAATCATCAGGGCAGTCCTCAGGATCCTTACAGTCACATTTCGAACCTAAGAACACATTTAAATACAGTTTTACATATACTCTAAACTCTAAAGTGACCAAATGTTCTACTTCATTATGTATGAAAATAACAAAAGATGGAACTGTGGAAAATATGGTCACAATATTATAAATATTCTTTTTGTATCAGATTTTTTATTCACTTATTAGTCTGTCAAAATTAAAGCCTCTGGATATTTTTCTTGATAGACATTTTTTTAAGGAAATGATTAATTATCATACAATCAGAGTATCCAACACATTATGTGCGTGAATAGTGTTTTGAAAGAATTATAATAATTGCACACAAAGTGCACTGTGTCAATGACCAGTATGAGAAAGTTACTGTTTTTTTGTGTTACCATCGCATGTCTCCCACTGATGGCAGTCCTGACAGGATGTGAATTTGGTTTCTGGCCAACTGCATGCACTATCCTGCAGCAAAGTAAAGGTTTGCCCAAGACACTGCAGAGCCCCAAGCTGGCAGACACTCATTCGGTTGACCCGGCCCGGACGCACAGTGGCACAAACGTGGAGAGACGTCCTGGTCAAAGATGTGACATTAACACGTGCTGCTTTTGTATGATTTTTTTTGTCATATATTCAATACCATAATTAAGGCACTTACTTGCATTCAAAAGGCATTTTGCAAACACACTGACCCGTCCCTGGTTTTTCCCATGGTTTGCAGAGGAGGCTTGGTTGGGTGGGCACTGCTTCAACTAATCAAAAATATTATATTAGCCATAATTAAAGCCATATTTAGAGCCATCCATTAATTTGATAAATATGAGCAAAGAACGCTGTGGAAAAATAATTATCTGGATCTTTTGATCAATCTATTTTTTTTTTTTTTAAATGGAAGAAGTTGACAGATGTTTGTGGTGAGACTTTTTAATCCATAGGTCTTAAACTCAGTTCCTATTGGGCTGCAGTCATCAAACTTATCAAACACAATTGATCCAACTAATCAAGGTGTTTAAGACATATCGAGTAGAATTGAGTTTGAGACTTATGCACCAATCCCATGACCCTTCTAACCTCTGCCGTTCTCCAGCTGTGGTTTTAAGAGATTTATTTGGCCACTTAAACTTTCATCCTAACTGTCTTGTGAAAAATTCAGCACATGTCCTCTTCCAGGTTTGAACCCTTAAACTCTGTTTCTTTACCTACATTCAGGTCAACTCTGTTACATTACAAAAAGACATCGGTTATAAAAATCTTTAAAGTACTTATAGAAAGAAACTTATTATTCTTTCATTAATTTGTAAAAAAAAAATATATAGGCTAATTATTTGTAAACTCAGTTACTGTGATATTTCAGTGAATTTCTCATTTACTTTTTATAAACAATAATATGACAAAACTGCATAGAATAGCTCAAACTGTTTATTTTAGTAACTAGATTAAAAAGTTCTTCAACACAAACTTTAGGCTGGCTTGAGAAAGCTTAGACTGAAGGTTTAAAGTAGTTCTTAAGTTTTAAATGGCTTAAAATTTTAAGTAGTTTTAATTAGTTCTAAGTTTTACACAGCTTGAGGTTTAAAAGTAGTATTAAAAAAAGTAAAAAAAATTGTTTTCATCAACAACAATTACTAACAAAATCAAATGCTCTCTATCACGCATTTTACATTGTCACTTCAATAAAATATTTAAATGGCTAGATTATACAAATACTAGATTGCTGGATTATAATATACATATGTAACAGTGCAAATGACCAAAAGGTTAAATAATATAAACTTTTTCACAGCCTTTTTTGATCTTATTTATGAAGGGTACCGATATGTTGGGCACTGTATGTGTTTGCTTTTTTTAATAGGAGCCTACCTGGGTTGCAACGGACACTCTTAGGATCTGGATACCAGCTGAGTCCAAGCCGGCACCTGATTTCTCCTTCACCATCTTTCTGCATTCCGCTTGGACATGAGAGGGTCACACTGTCACCAATACGATAGGATTGTTTTAAGGGCACAACAATCACATTTCTGAGAACAGCTGGAGCATCACACTCTGATTCTGGTAAATATACAAACACAAGAAAATACTTCACAACAATTGCCAAATGTAATGATCTAAAAACACAGAACTGCATTAAATGGGTTACATGTAAAGATTTGTATAACCATATCTCTATTAGTCTCAGATATTCTTTATAATTTAACTATGATATCAAAATGATGTCATTTGAACTGCCTAGTTTGTCGACATGATGCTGTTGAATAGCAGAGCTTGATCAGATACTTTATTAACTAAATTTCTTAACATCAACTATACAGCATTGACTGGTACATCTTAGATTTATCAAAAGTATTCATTTTTCAGATACTTGTACCAGTGAAAAGCTACTTAATCATTAAATTAGTATTTATACTCTTATGCCAATTAAACAGATTATAGTTATCACATGCTAGTATTTATTAGATAATAGTTCTTTTATCATTTTAGTACTAATACATTTATCATTTTATATACTATATACTAATGGACAAAAATACTTATCTGAACTATTAGAACTGAAGATATTTAACATTTCATCGGTAAGACTATTAACCAAAATATACTGTGGTCATTCTGATTAACCAAATGTTGCTAAAAATGAGACTTAATGAACAGCATGTATAACCCTGATTTAATAATTATTCTCCTGGCAAATACCTTAACACTTTTTGATTTGGCAACTACCCAGAAAATATTGTCACCATAAATAATACATTTAACATTTTCAATTACTTTTGCACTCCATTGGTGATATCCTCCATGTCAGGCTTTCTGTACATTCAGCGAATGGATTGCCAATGCGATCGTATCCGTCTGTGCAGGTGTATTCAATCTTCTTGCCAACTGTATAGATGTCTTTTGGGTCCTGCATACATGATGGAATGCATGCTTGATGTGAGTTTTGTGTATTGAAAGTTTCATTACTGTGTGTATTCCCACACCCTTTCCATTTGCCTTGAATAGGGAGATACTTACCAAAACAAACCCATTAGCCAAAGGAGGGGGAGTTTTACATGTCTTCACTGGTGTCAGTGTGGGATCAAAGCAATGGGGCTCCAAGATTCTAAAGTATGGAGAAGAAAAAAGGCCATGATTGTACACCAAAATATAGAGTTAAAGTCAAAATTATTAGTCCTCCTGTGATTTTTTTTTCTTTTCTTTTTAAATATTTTTCACAGTATTTACTATATTTTTTTCTCCTGGCGAAAGTCTGGTTTGTTTTATTTAGGCTAGAATAAAAGCAGTTTTTATAAAAAAGAAAAAAAAGAAAAAATATATTATTTAAGCAGTATTTTTTCCAATAGTCTACAGAACAAACCATTGTTATATAATGACTTGCTTAATTACCCTGACTTGCCTAGTTAACCTATATAATCTAGCTAAGCCTTTAAACTGCACTTTAAGCTGAATACAAATTTCTTGAAAAAATATCTAGTAAAATATGATGTGTATGGGCTAATAACTCGACTCTCTCTCTCTCTCTCTCTCTCTCTCTCTATATATATATATATATATATATATATATATATATATATATATATATATATATATATATATATATATTAAATGCACAAACTGTCATCCTCACTTGAGGTGTTCAAAATCCGGCTCCTCGCAGCTTCTGCGCTCTATGGTTTCTCCTATGCAATTTTTGCCTCCATTTCTTGGCGTAGGATTGTTGCATGAACGAGTCCTTGACTTTTGACCATGAGAGCAGCTGCTCCAGGCAGACCAGCAGCTCCAGCCTCCTTCAATCACTCCTGTAAAGCATGACATATTTCAGACACAATGAACAGGCAGGATATGTTCAACAAATGAACAGCATTCTTTAATTCTGAATCCGTTTTTCTAATTCCTGAACAAACAACTCTTATGAACCAGATCTTTATAGGGAATCAAAAACAAGAAGCGCAACCAGTGATTTTATTTCCTGAACGAGTCTAATATAAGAAAAATTTAGATAATATATATTTGACCAATTAAAAAGCTCCTATAACCTCTTATAAGCAATTAATGACTAGTTTGAATCACTTCAGCCGTTCCTGAATCAATATCTGACTCACCTAAAATGCAAGTTTCCTATAATAAGTGACCCATTTTGTCTTGTAGGGGCGAGATACTTTAAATACCAGAGTGCAAAAGTGATGATGTGAGGAACTGTATCTCAGTAAATATTAATAATAATAATAATTCCTTACATTTATATGGTGCTTTTCTGGACACTCAAACGCTTTTTACACATTGGGGGGAATCTCCTCATCCACCACCAGTGTGCAGCATCCACCTGGATGACATGACGGCAGCCATATTGTGCCAGACCACACATCACACACCAGCTGATTGGTGGACAGGAGGCCGAGTGATGAAGACAATTGTGATATGGGAATGGTTAGGAGGCCATGGTGGACAGAGGCCAGGGAGTAAATTTGGCCAGGAAGCCAGTGTTAAACTACTCTAGTTCGAAGGACTTCCTGGGATTTTTAACGACCACAGAGAGTCAGGACCTCGGTTTAACATCTCACCCTAAAAGACTGACAAATCTTCTAATGAGAAGAATGGGCACATTAGCTAAATAATAACTTTAATACTAACAGATGGATAACCTAAAGGATAATTTTAACACTAACCGGGAATTTGTTTTGATGAAGTTTTTAAACTAATTTCGAGAGGAGCACGTGATATAATTGACAGCAGCTGGCCACCTATCTACACTCATTAGTTAGCCAATCAGATCTATCCTAACCCACTATAAGTAGCCTAGCTAGACATTACTCCCTTATCTTCGTTTTCCGAAGAAACCCCCCATCCACCCCTTTCTCCTCCTTTTCTCCTTTACAAAAAGGGGAGCTCTCGAGAACCACCTGATCTCGTACTCCCCTCACATGCTCTATGGACCTGGCGGGAGCCCTGGGCTCAACTATCTCCGAGCTCAGGGTTCTCTCCCGGGACAGCATGCCAAACCTGCTTACAGCTGTCAAGCAATATCTAAGTGTGAACTCTTGAATTGAAACATATGACCACCATTAGCTGAAGTGCAAAAGTGATGTCATTAAAAATCACTGACCCAAAATGACAGAAGTGAGAAACTATTTCACTAAATCTTCTAATGACAATTGTGTATGTGTTTTGGAGCACAGTAGCTATTGGATAATATTAATACTAACAGACTGATACCAACACACACACAAAAAACTTTCATTTTATTTTCATGCAAACTTCAAAAGTTAATTAAGTCCTACCTGGTTGCTCTCCAAGGACATGGCCATTCTGGCAGGCATTACCGCTGGTTCCTGGCCTACACACACATGTACAAACCCCTTCACTGAGCACAGCCATGCCATTGTTCTGACAGGGTCTGCAGTGACAGGGGCTCTGCTCCTCCAGATAGGCCTCCAGTGCCCTCTTCAGGTGGACTTTCTTTAGTCCTGCACATGCCACCTCCTTGACCAATTCATGCAGCGGCCTCAACTAAGAAATAGACACATCATAGTGTAAATATTTACTCTATACTTTTAAGTACATATTTCTAATGTCTTAGGCCTGACATACCTTCTGTTTTATAACTTTAGGGAACTCCTTTACTGACCCAGCCCACTTTGTGTACATTTGTTTGTTATTGTCAGGGTTTTCCAAGTCCAGGAGACTAAGGCCAGCAATATAAGCGCTATTTCCTCCTATAATGTCTGTTTTTATTGGCATCTTATGGTTTCTGTTCTCTGTAACACATTTTAAAGTGTTCCACATTCAAATCTAAATTTAAACACACCTTTAGTGATAATAATTTGTCAGAGCATCAGTAATAATGTGCTACTAACCACTGAAATTCTCAATGGTCTTCATCAGTTTCACACACTTGGTTGTTTTCTTCTTATAGAAGAGACGCCGCTTCACACGGGTAATACACTGGTGGAAATCAGTCTCTGTTCTACCTGCATTAAAAAGGACATTAAGTTAAGCAGAATGAATCTTACACAAATGCCCCACAATACAAGGGTTAGCGCTTACACTGAAAGCACATTGACTTCATATAGAAAAATATAAAGTATCACTTAATCAGGAGTTCCCAATTTTTTCAGCCCACAACCTCCAAAACTGCAATGCCAGTGACTTGTGATCCCCAGTATTCTCTAAGGTGGTTATAAATATATAAACCTTGCACACAATGGGGCACACATACCAATAGGCCCAAGTCTAGTCATTGTTTAATTTTGGAAATCGCCAGTTAGAGATGATCCTCCATGTTCAGTCATAAAGGGGTCAGAAAGTTTAACCTAGTGCTGTAAAATCAATGTGCTGTGTCTTTAATATAACGTAATCACCCAAGGGGTTGCAAAAAAATCAAAAGGCTGATGGCTTTTTACTTGCATGTTTTTTTTAACGAAACTATTAACTACTATTTTTCTTCAGTAGGTTATGCATAAAATATGGCAATTCTAATAGTTTGTAAATGAATTAGATTTTTGGAAATCACCAAGCGACCTGACCCTGCACTTTGGAAAGCACCGACTTAGCTGACACAAGGGTCAATATTAAGATATTTGTGTCTGAATCAAAATATGTTCATAAAAATAATTTTATATTCAAAAAAGTACATAAAATGTAAGAAATGCTTATGCTTTAAATCATTTGTTTAAAATAAAATGTCAAAAAATATTAAATGTTATGATATAATGCTATCAGCATGATATAGTGAAGATAAATTTATGTGGCCAATCATTAAAACATATCCCATAATAAGTGATCATACGAAATGTTAATTTTAAATTATATAAAAAAATTATGTGTTGATAACTAAGTAAAGCCTAGTGATTTGAAAGATGGTGGCAAAATATAAAGATTTAAAATTACATATATTTAGTCATTTAGAGCTGCATTGTAATCCAAATGGAGTCTATTTATAGAGTAACTCATCAATTTAATATTGTTCTAATAAGCCTATATTTCTTTCTTTTTGTTTTTTGTTTTGTTTTTGTATATTAACCCATTTTCATCTTTAACCCAGTAGATGTTTCAGAAAAGGTCTGAGTGTTCATAATTCAGAAGCCCAAATTCTAATCAAATATGAAACAGAAAAGGATTAAATAAGGATTTTGGAATAAAACCTAATACATTCAAGAGATTGATTGGACTGATAAAGATAAATGTTCATAAATAAGTAAGTCCCCTCAAGTTCCTAATTCTAGCACATATTAAGCACCAGTGTTGGGGAAAGTTACTTTTGAAAGTAATGCATTACAATATTGAGTTACTCCCCCAAAAAGTAACTAGTTGCATTACTTAATTACTTAATTTTTTCTAAGTAATGCGTCACGTTACTTTTGAGTTACTTTAGCTTTACGTTTTATTACCTGGCTGAGGCTTGATCTCTTTCAGTACTTTTCTTTTAAATACAGGAGCTCTGCAATAAACAACACACTGTATAGCCTACACCTAAATTTACCTTAAAAAAGAACAAAACAAAAAAAAATTATCGTTATCAGAGAACTTCTTGACCTCAGAGCTATACATGCCATATATACAGATTAATGACAGTTTAAAGCAATGTGCTTTTCTACTATTTGTCTTAGGTAAAATCACTGTCTTATTGAGACAAAGCCCTTTTCCTTTTCTTAGATGCGTTCAAAATAATGAACACATTCTCTCATTGACTGCGTGATTCATCATGACTTCTTTTATTTTAATTCAGCAATTTTTTTTATAATTATTTTTCAGGGTTTTCACCTTTAATGGATAGGACAGTAGAGAGTATTGACAAGAAAGCATGGGGAGCAGAGAGAGAGGAAAGATCGGCACAGGACCGCGAGGTGAAAATTGAACTCTGGTCGCCATGAGCACTGGAGTGCACGTGTTGACACACCAACTACTACGTCAATTAAAAGAAAAACAATAACTTAAACTAAAAAAGTAACTTGCATTAAATAAAAAAGTAACTTAAATATTTATCATTTTTAAAGTAATGCATTACTTCACTCGTTACTAAGAAAAGTAATATTGCGTAAATCACACTACTTGTAATGCAGTTTATATACCCTATTATTTCACAATTAATATTACCAGAGAAAAGAGAAAATTAACACATACTCATTTCCATCATATAATTTGCGTCCAGCTCCAGCAGTGCCCTATACTGGCCCCCCAGAGATCCTTCCTCCATATAGTGAGTACCATATCGCTGTATGAATAGTCGATAGGCTGATGGCTCATATGTGATGGGCAGAGCTGATAGATCCTTCCAAAAATCTTCAGACAGAGGCAAGTATTCCGGAGCGTTGTTCTGGAACTGAGCCACTTCTACCTCATTTCTTATTATCAGCAGGTGATAGGTCTTTAAAAACAGAAAAACACTCTTTAAATATATCATTATAACAAGTCTTTTCTACTGTTTAATATATTGAATGCATTGTTACCTTGTCCTGTTTAAGTTGGTTATGAAAGGTTTTATGATCATGGCCTCCCCGAATGATCCTTCTTTGCTTTTCATCCCTCATGTAGGACCAGGAACTGTCATAGTAGTCATCAGTGAAATCGTTTTCAACACTGACCTAAAAGGAAACAAAATGTTTATATAACAAGGAGGAGAAATAACTAAATATTAATAGTACATTAAGTAATTGCAGCATATTTACACTTTTTGCTCCAAATTCTTTTTTTTATACTTTATTTATAAAAGTTTTTATGAAACTTAACACCCACTAGAGAACATCATGTATTTATTTAACACGATTATCTCAGTGTTTTTACTAGATACCAACTAGAACATGCACCAAAACACTAGCAAACAATACTGCAATTATACAGTATTATCATTAAAATAATACATCCCAGCCAGACTAATCGAATCAGAAACAAAACAAAATAAAATGACATGTAAAAGGAAAGAAAAAAAATATTTTAGAAAAATAAATAATTACAGGCATTATTAACATTTACATCTAAGAAGGGGGCCCCAGATTTTATAATACATCTTTTGTTTGCCGAATCTAGAGAATCATAACCATTAGAGAACCATAAAGAACCATTTCAGCTAGCTATTTAAGAGGTGTCGTGGATTTCCACTCCGTCAGAATCGCTCTCTTGTCTAGCATTTTCCTCACAATTTTGAGTGTGTACAGCCCAATTGTGAAATTTACAAGTTTGGACATTAAAATTGTGTGATATAAATTGAAAAATTGTACGAAAAATTTGCAGGATGGAATTCTAAGATAGAAAGTCATTATTATAGATTGATTCAGAATTGCATATTTTTTAAATAGAAATAGATATACAAGTTTTTATCCCACAATTCTGACATTTTTTATGTCTTCTGTTGAACAAAAGAAGATAGTCTGAAGAAAGTTGAAAACTGTAACCACTGACTCTCAGTATTTATTTTTCCTATGGAAGTCACAGGTATTCAGCTTTCTTTAAAATATCTTATTTTGTGTTCAATAGAAGAAAGAAACTCATAAAGATTTACAACTACTAGATGAGTAAATAGTGAGTAAATTATTATTTCTCATAAATGTGACATTTAAAATCTATGGCATTATTCCTCGCAGTTGTGATTTTATTGTTATCAATTCTGACTTTGTTTTTTCTGAGTTTATATCCCACAATTGTAGCTTTTTCCATCAATTTTTGAAATAAAATACAAATAAGAAATGTGAAACATAAGCTAATAATCTGGCAGTTTTGACGTGCTTTAGACTTTTCCTCAGTATTATGGCCTGCATTCGAGGGGAATAAAAGCCCCCAAAAAGGCTTTCTATGATTATAACATACACATATGCTAAAAATGTTCACCTGAAAGCTGTATCTGAGTAGATTTTGAGGAAGTCTGTAGAATTCTCTGTGGTCTCCACTGAAAACCTTCCTGCACTGTCCACCAAAGCTACGGGTGTTGATGACACCTGCTCTCAGCTCACCCGTCAACTCATCAAACCTATTGAAAGCCAAATATAGTCACTATATTGCGTCATATCATCATTTGCAATAACTTACAGTCAGCATAAAATGCATATTCTACCCTCTTCCTGTGAGGTCTGAGTTTGGTGGTGGCTTTTGCTTATCACACACTATAGAGCCAGTACAGCGCTGTTCATCCAAACCATCTTCACAGTCATGATCTCCATTGCACACCAGAGACGGGTTGATGCACTGACCTATGAACAAACAAGCCAATAATCAAAACTGCAGATTTTAGCTCCAAGTTGCTTCAACACACTTGCAAAATGTTTCTAAAAAGCCTAGTAAGAGCTTGATTAGCTGGTTCAGGTGTGTCTGATTGGGGTTGGCACAGGCCCTCCAGGTCCAAGTTTGTACACCCCAGCTCTAAACTGACTTTTGGCTTTCGTCCACAAATAGGCCTAAACTGAAGAGAATTACCAGACGTGCAACGAAATCTGTTTTCGCATCCTGCCTGTAGAGGGCAGCTTTTCTTCGGTAAACAGGCTTGTTTCTGAATGTCCTCGCCTGTACAAGACTTTCCGCCAAACTGAGGGAATGTCTCTACTTGACGCACTCGAACCTGAGAGAAGAAAAAATCAAGGTCAGTCATTCGCTTGTGGTCAGCACGGTAGTTCCTGAAGATAAAAATATTTGTATGTAATTTGTATTTGTAAATGTATTTGTATTTAGGTTTTTCATAAAATGTTTTTTTTTTCTTCAGTCTAATGTAAAGACAACATCCAACATGCACTTATCTATATCTAGTTGTGTCTGTAAAATTCGATTACAGTACACGTTTTAATTTCTTAGTAGTTTCACACCCTCCCCCAAAAGCAAACAACAACAACAACAATAAAGAATATATGAAATATGTAGGAAATATGTAACCAGGGGTGGATTTAGTGATTTAAGGGCCCTAAGCAATTCCAGCCTATGTGGCCCAAAAGTCCTAAAATGCACCTTTTGTACTTTCATTTATTTTGCTGTTTTTTTATATCACTTAGTCTTCTTTTCTACATTTTATCTTAATGCAAAATAATAATAAGATGTAAATCATCTTGTAAAACTTTTAAATGATTTGTTTTCTTAAACTGAAAAAAGAACTCCTTTGCTTTTTAAAACTGATCTGACTGCTGGACTGCTCTATAATTTAGGGTGAAGGACTTGGACAGATGTAATATTTACGTTAAAATTAAATCTTTTATACCCTCTCTGTACAAAATATGATAGAACAGTTTGTTATAGTTTATAGCTATAATTTATACTTTTCCCAGTACTGGGTTGCAGCTGGAAGGGTATCCACTGAGGAATAGTTGGTGGCGGTTCATTCCGCTGTAGCGACCCCTGATAAATAAGGGACCAAGCCGAAGGAAAATTAATGAATAATTTATACTTCTAGGTTTTTATTTTGGGGCCCTCCGATTTCCTGGGGCTCTAAGTGGCTGCTTACTTTGCTTATTGGTTAAATCTGCCGATGCATTATATTTTTTTCCTACTACAGAATTCAAGTATTACAGCAACATATTTCAAAATATCCTATTTTGTTTTCACCACAAAAGGCATAACAGTTTAAAACCACTTTATAGTGAGTTTATTTTTCCTTATGGGTGAACTATACCTTTAATTTCAGCCAATTGAGCCATAAATCTCCACTTTAGTAATACTAACACGCAGCAAACTTGCAAAGTTTTATAGATACTTATTTTCTGAAAGTTTTAACTTAGAGATTTTGTATTAAGAACGTATCTAATTATATACTTTTTCTTTCTACGCAAAGTTTTGACATTTTTTTCTTTTGGCAATTCAAGTACTATCTGAATAATAAGGAAAATAAATCCCCAATTTTCATTCTGTAAAGACAACTGATACTATGTCAAAAGAAACCAATACAAATGAACCTGACATCATCCAGATTTTGGTCTCAAAATGTTTGCAAATTCAAATTAGTGCAAATATTTAAATGATCCTTCATTTGCATATAAATATAATCCAAAAAGTATATTATAACAAATATTGCAATTATTAATGTAATAAATAATGAATAACATTAATAATGTAACAAATGCAGTATGTTAAAAAGGTATAAATTAGGCTCTTTTTTTTGTACCTGTGTTTTGGTACAGCCGTCACACTCTGACCAGTCTCCATACGGTCCCCATCTGCAGTTTAATGGCTGCTCACACCTTTCACAACAACAGCACGCCAAGTTAATAGATGAAAAGTATGCAGCATAACCAATGCATACAATGATGTTTTCAAGCTGAACTCACCAAATGTAAGGCAGAAACGTGAGAAGAAATATTAAAGAGGACTGAGGGCACATCTGAAAAACACCAGTGTTATAGATTGTTTATAATTTTTTAAAGTATTTGTTAATGTTATGTCATTATATTTCAATTTTATATATGTGAAAAAAGGGGGTTTTCAAAGGGGGCTTTTCAATTGTGCTGTCTGGTAATGACTATAAATCATATATATTGACCACGACTTTTAGAAAACCAGAATGAAGAATAAAGAGAGGACATGCAAACTCTACACAGAAACGCCAACTGAGCCGAGGTTCGAACCAGCGACCCAGGGACCTTCTAGCTGTGAGGCAACAGCACTACCTACTGAGCCACTGCATCGCCCCAGTTTAACAATTGTAAACAAATTTCTTTGGACATTACAACTGAAATAATTTAATGACATATTAAAAGGCTATTAAGGATCAGAGTGCAATTTCAAACTAGTAATTTATTGTCATTATAAATATTTATTCTTAGTCATTCTTCAAAACACTGAGATTTAGCTATATTTATCAGCAAGGAGTTGTAATTATGTAAAACATTTAGTGTGCTGACTTATTCATTTTAAATATTTCAATAAGTACATTAATTACACAATGTACTTTTATTTACAGTAATTTACATGAATATGTCAGAATTATTAGCACCCCCCCCCTTTTTATTTTCCCCCAATTTCTGTTTAACTGAGAGATTTCTTCAACACATTTCTAAACATAATAGTTTTAATAACTCATTTCTAATAACTGATTTCTTTTATCTTTGCCATGATTACAGTAGATAATATTTTGCTAGATATTTTTCAAGACACTTCTATACAGCTTAAAGTGACATTTAAAGGCTTAACTAGGATTATTAGGTTAACTAGTAATTAGGCAAGTTATTGTATAATGATGGTTTGTTCTGTAGACTATCGAAAAAAAATAAATAAATAGTTTAAGGGGGCTAATCATTTTGACCTTAAAATGTTTTTTAGAAAATTCTAGCCGAAATAAAACAAGACTTTCTCCAAAAGAAAAAATATTATCAGACATACTGTGAAAGTTTCCTTGTTCTGTTAAACATAATTTGGGAAATATTTAAAAAAGAAAAAAAAATGTAAAGAGTGTTTAATAATTCTGACATTAACATATATATTTATTTGTTTTTACACAGTTGCTTAAAACCTGAATAGATTCTTTTTTCCGCAACGCATTTTCAGACATAATAATTTTAGTAACTAATTTCTAATATTTAAATTAATTTATCTTTGCTATGATGATAGCACATAATATTTTACTTGTTATTTTCCAAGATGAAAGTCCAATTTAAAGGCGTAATGAGTCAAGTCATTAAACAAGTGGTTTGTTCTGTAGCCAATCTTAAAAATCGTAAGCGGCTAATGATATTGACCTTTATAATTATAATTTTTATTACAACTAAAATTAACAATACTTTCTACAGAAACAAAATATAATTTATATATACTGTGAAAAATTTCTTTGCTCTGTTAAACGGAAATTGAATTTTATTAGTGTTATGTCACTGACTCACTTTCGGTTTCAATTTCACTTGAGGTCTTAGTTATTTTGACATAAGCTTTAGTCATTTCTGTTCCTTTTAAATAGATTTATTTTGAATTTTTAGGTCAACTTTCAAAATTATATTAAAACTATTAACATTAAAAAACTATCCGGCCATGACTTAAATTCTCTACATCCCAAATATATTACATTTCTGCATAAACAGCTCCTTACCTTAATGTTGTAGATGCTGCAGAGTATACAGGTCAGCATTGATGGTCCTGCTCTTATACTGGGGTTCCTACATTGATTTTGACGTCATTATAGCACAGAAAGGAATTCCCAGCATGACTCAACTGCTGGACATTCAGTGCCACCTCCTTATGCTTACTGTGCCAGTTTCATTTCTGTTGCCGCCCTTTCACAATCTTAAATCCGTCGATTTCAGTAAGTGGTGTGAGTATGATGTTCTTGGGCTGTTATTCTGGGAAATAAATGGGGTTCATTTTGTATTGTAATGAGGAGGGTAAACTAGTTTGTCCTAAATGCATGTGGAACACATAGACCTCTGTTTTTTTTTTTGAGTTGTGCAATGTTTGTTGTTCAAGTCGATGACCAATCACTGACTAACATGGGGTCAAAACATCCACTGAATGCTCTGTTTGTGTGTCATAATACAGCTTTGTTCTGTAATTCAGGACATCAGTGGGATTGCTGTTTACACAATAGTGAGCAGCATCCTATACAGTAGTGAAAGAAATGACTGTGCTTACAAGGCAAATGACTGTATTACAAGTGGTGTTATAGAAGTAAACAAATCTTTATCAAGTATAGTAATTGCACAGCTGCATTATTTAGTGCTGATTAGCTTTTGTTTTTGGACAATTAACAAAAACTGACATTTAGAGATACACAATCTCCAGTAGACATTGAAAATGTTTGGTTTGTCTTTATTTTAAGGTTACTGTGTACAGTGCTTGCATCAAAAACATTAATTAAAATGCTTTATATTTTTATTTGAAATTTGGATAAAATGTTATCTTAAATCCAAACAGACGATTTTAAAGGGAGGCATGGCACCTACACCCCTAAACTCAACCATCATTAGGGAATGAGCAAATCATATTAAATTTTACAAACGAGACTACAAATTCATACAAATTAGCCACTAAATCAAAAACTTATGAATTGTTGTGAGATTGTGTTGAATAAATCCAGTAAATACAGAGAACATTAATATGGGTTTCTTGGATAACACTTTACAGTAAGGTTGTATTATTTTACGTTAATTAATTAATTAACATGAATTAGAAATAGCAAAACATCTTTAGCATTACTTATCCTTTGTTAATGTGAACATGGTTAATGTAAACATTTGTTAGTTAATGCATTAGTTAACATGAACTGATGGTAAACACATATTAGCATTAGATAATCATTGTTATGGTTAACATTCATAGTCTAATATATCTCTTTAGATTATCAGTTTTGTAGTTGCTCCAACTTATTTTTTTCAAATTATCATAATAACATATTTCTAGTTGCCCTAACTTAATTTGTTTAATTCTTTTAGCCTTTTTTATATTCTCATAACATAAACTTTCATGTTAACCTAACTTAATTTTTTTTTATAATTTAGCTTTCTAGAAGATTGTACTGTATAGTGCTGACTGAGCCACTTGTCATTGTTCATATTAACTAATGTATTAATTAGTATTTTTATTTATTTTATTTTTATTTTATTATTTATTTATTTATTATTTTTAGATCATGTTATCTAATCCACTAACAAAAATTAGTGTATGTGTAAACATTAACGTAAGTAAACATTAAAGAAATACATTACAAATTGATTAAGCTACTGTATCATTAAGAAAGATTAAGTAATGCTAAACAGATGTGTTGTTTATTGTTAATTCGTGTTAATTAACCCATTAATGAATTAATACAACCTTATTGTAGTCTAAACATTTCTTGCCATGTAAGTGAGATATGGTTTATTCATTAATTATATATAATCGTGCTTATGTAAACAGATTGCAAAAATTAAATACTTATAAGTTATATTATATTTTAAAATACTCATAGTATCGTTACTTTTTATTATTTAATATATTCGTTCATTCATTCATTTTCTTTTCGACTTCCTTAATTAATCTGGGGTTGCCACAGCAGAATGAAACACCAACTTATCTAGCATATGTTTTACGCAGCAAATGCCTTTCCAACTGCAACCCATCACTGGGAAACACCCACATACTTCCATTCACACACATACACCATGGACAATTTTATTTTAAATTCACATACAGCATATCATTGGACTTGTGGGCGAAACCGGAGCAAACACGTGGAGAACATGCAAACTCCACACAGAAATGCCAACTTACCAGCCGAGGCTCGAACCAGCGACCTTCTTGCTGTGAGGCGAGAATGCCACTCACTGCGCCACTGTGCTGCCCTATTTAATACATTGCTAAATAAAATAAGCTGTTCTCCTTAATTGTTTATTTTAATAGTTTATCTTCTTTTTTATTAAACATCGGTTGTTTATGCTCAGAAATTGAGAGGCCACAAAGCATTTTTTAAATAGCATTTTATTTTGACTGGTATTTTCCAATATTTTGTTTAGTGGGACAGTAACAAAGAACAAATATATTTCTTTCTCTTTGTATTCTTATAGCAATGTGGTACAAGATTACTCTTTCTTTATTTCAATTACTGTGACATAATTAGGTTTTTATGCCACATTCAGAAATGCAAAGATATAAAAAAAAAAGAAAAGAAATGCAAAGACATTTTTCAAATGTGCGCAGTCCAGTCCTCTGTCTCCATCTGGCTGTGTCTCAGCAGACTGACAGAAGCTCAACGCTACAAATCCTCATATCTGCTGCATTGGTCGTAGGTTTTGCGACACCTGAAAAACACCAGAATAACTTAACAGATATTCTGTACACAAACCTTCAAAAGTTAAAGTGAGAAAGAAGCACATTTAACAGTGTAATGTATAATGTTTGATTTCTTTCCCCATCACCTATATGGATTTACACTGTTATGTTTTTGAGTAAAACATATTTTTTTATGAACTGTATCATTAATTAGTCTGATTAGTAAATCATAGCACTTATATCAAAAGGTCAATAATATTAGCAGCTTGGATCTTGCAATCTGCAATTTTGCCATGATTGTCACCCAATTGAGCATTTGTTTGTTTTTTTCACTTTTAACAGATCAAAAGGATATAATCAGCTCTGATCATGAGTGTCTTCTGTTTGCTGAAATTATTTACTTTTATCAGCCACTAATGATGATTCAGTATGAAAATGAAGGATTATATGAATGTAAAATGCCAAATGAAATTACATGTAAGATGTATAAAATGAAACACGTAATGTGATGTTGACTTAGATATTTTGCACCCCACAACACTCATTTTGCTGATGTGAGAGGGTTACGAAACACACGGTTTCAAATGCACACACTCTTATTTACAGGATGACTCATTTTTAATCACATTTACCTCTTCAGCATAGCTCCTACTGAAGTAATTCAACAGTTATGACTAACACATTCTCAGAAAAATGATATTTTAAATTCTAACACACCTCATCAGTTTAGTAAACATGTTGTGCTTTAGTAATTGTAGCCCTGGTTTTACCTTTAATGCATTTTACTGGACTTAAAACATCAACCAGGGAAACATTGCTGTTTACTGCTGTTTTATTCTGACTGTCTCTTCTATCTAATAGCTATTAAAATTTAAGCTTGCCCAATTTACATATGAACATAAAAGATCTATCCATCTATCTATCTATCTGTCTGTCTGTCTGTCTGTCTGTCTGTCTGTCTGTCTGTCTGTCTGTCTGTCTGTCTGTCCGTCCGTCCGTCCGTCCGTCCGTCCGTCCGTCCGTCCGTCCGTCCGTCCGTCCGTCCGTCCGTCCGTCTGTCTATGCTTTTAAACTAAAACTATAGCAAAGTTTAAATCCCATCTGTGTGCTTCAACAATAAAACAATCAGGATTTCTGCAGGTTTCCCCAAGTCAAGACATTTTAAAGACCATTAAGAATGCAATTTCATACTTTTACAGAGCTAAACACTAAGGTTTTTTTTTTTTCAAAATGACCAGTGTTAAAGATTAGTACTTTTTCAATAAAAGAAAATCTTATTTAGATATTTATACCATATATTACAAATAATAATTCAAACAAGCTACAGTAACTTTAGTTGTACACATACACTTTTTTCCCCAACATAACTTTTAAAAATGGTCACGTTCTAAAAACTATAATAAATTAAATGCTGTCACAACAGTCTGTAAAGGTCAGTGTCCTCAATAGGTAACTATAAACAAATATTTATTAAGATGGATTATTCATGATTGGATAGGTGTTGCTTTAGATAGAAATGGGAAATTTAAGAGCTGATTAAAACAATTGAAGACCTACAACACAATATTTAAGTGATTTTAAGACTTTAAGGCCTAAAATATGGTTTTTGAAGTGTAAGACTTTTAGACCCAGTGGACATGCTGATGCGTGAATTGAAAGTTGCTGCAGACTTTTATTTAAATATGATCAAGTTCAACTAAGTAGGGGGGCTGAGTTTTGTTTTGTACTCCTTGGCCTGTCACCATATCTATTTTTTGTTGTAAGATATAGTGAACCAATATATATTGTTATAAACAATATTACTGTCATTTAAAGATCATTTTATGTCGTTTATTATATAATGGCAGAATGACAATATAATATTACAATGCAAGTACACTCTTCCTAAGAACACATACTATTTCATTTTTAGGAATATTTATTAGTCATTTTAAAAGTTTAATAATTAGTACTGAAATCAAAATGTGAAAATGCATATCCTAAATTATTGAAGTCATGTCATGTGTTGTGCGATAAGTCAATATTTATTATTGTGAAAGGCCTATGTACTCCTCCTCATACCTTTCGCTCCCAACAATCTAATGGTTGAAAGGGTGTAGCTAATCATATTTAATCCAAGCTGTCAAACTGACATCAGAGAAAGACTGCCATTCCAGTGAAAGCAAATGGTCAGATTTTCATTTAAGATTACAAAATACTTTTATTAACTCACAGACTAGAAAAATAAACATTGTAAATTATGATTTCACGTGAACTTTACAAATCAGATCAGTAGACAGAGAGTTGCTGGTCTTTTGTGACCTTTTGAACACTTTCAACCAGATCCAATTGATTGCATCTTCAACTGCCTTTTGTTTACATTTAGTTACATTCAGTGTCATACAAGTGTGATAAGATAATCGAAAACACTCTATCTGGTTTTCACTCTACTGGTATCTTAATACCAGTGGCCCTGTTTAAAAATAAACAGAGCCTGTGAGCCTCACCTCAAACTCTGTCCCGGTACAGGCTCTGATGTCATCTGGTGTCAATCCTTCCAGAATCTCAATGAGAGTTAAACCCTTGCTCTTGTCTACATCAAACACCGCCTAAAACAAGAAACATCACACTGTCTGTGATTACTATGAAAAACAGCCTAACAAAATGTCTAACTTATAAGAAAGAAGTTTTACTGACCTTTTCAGTGATTATACGGTCAACACACTGTTTTCCAGTCAGAGGAAGTGTGCACTTGTCTAAGATTTTATGCTTCCCACCCTTTAAATATAAAGTACAAACTTTAGTGACAAAAAGGTGTTCACTGTTTAATCACCCTCAAGTAATTCCAAGTCTTTATGAGTTAAGTTTTTTTGTTGTTGTTGTTAAATGGATAGTGGAAGCCGGAAGACACTGACATCCATAGTGGGAAAAAATATATGGAAGTCAATGGCTATTAGTTTTCAACATTCTTCATAATATCTTCTTTTGTGTTCAGCAGGAGACCAAATCTCAAAACATGTTTGAAACAAGTTGAAAGTGAGTAAATAATGAGAAAAGTTTCATTTCTGTGTGAACTATCCTTTTATATTGGTAAGTGTGAGAGAGTACAGATTTAGGCTGTTTACCTTGGCAGAATGTTCCATAGTGACCACAATCCTTTGATTTTGTGGCATCACCAGACACCAGGTCCATCGCTCCACCCATCCCCTTCACCATTTTACCCTAGAGAAACACTTACATGTCAGTCTAAGCAAGTGTAAACACACTGAATGATAAGACAAAATCAAGCATGAAACTCATACTGGGATCATCCAGTTGGCCAGATCTCCATACTTGGAAACCTGCATTGCTCCCAGCATGGTCAGATCAATGTGACCACTAAACAAAAAGGCATAAAAGGTGAAGTTAAATTATAGTAGTTGGGCCTGTAATCTTGATAGATGTATTTGAACACACTCTCTGATCATGGCAAAGGATTCATCTCTGGAGAAGTAGGCAGCTCCTGGATAAACTGTTACCGTCTCCTTACCTGAATGACATATCAAGAGATATGAAAAAATGTTCACATGGTTTAATGTTATTATCGTTGTTCTTAAGTCAAATTTTAAAAGAATTGAACAAATCAATATTAATATGAGTCATTTTTGAAGATATTATTATTTGTATTTATTTTAGGATATTATATTACGTTACATTCTATTATATTATGTTAATTATAATATATCATATTATGCTCATTTAAAATTCAACTTCTGATTTCTAAATGAAGATCTTAATAGCAAATTCAATTAAATTAGATATCAGATTAAATGTTGACTGTGTGTCATGCATTAAGCTATGTAGAATGTGTAGGACATATATATCAGACCATAAAATATGATAAACATAGAAGATGTCACTCTACCAGCATTGATTAAATCAGGATCCACTTCACTTTCAGTTGGATAAGGGCCCTAAATGAGCAAAAATAAATTGGGAATTGAATGTGCCATACATTTACCCACTCTGCAAGAGCACAGTGATATCAGGACTAATGTAATTGCTGGCCAGCATAGGGATCCCAATACCAAGATTAGCTAGAAACTTTGTCAAGGTGTGTGTTAACAAGACACTATTCACTCATCCACCATATTGACAGTGATAGTATGCAGTATGTAGTCAGCCTACTGAAGGATACCATACATGCCATCCTGAAACTCCAGTGCAGCTCGCCGGATGATTCTCTCCCGGGTTATATCTGACTCCTGCTTCACTTTAGGCTTCTCCTCCTTGCCTGATTAAACCAACCTTTTCTGAAAAAAATGTGCTCCTGAATCTTATAAATTCTAAAATTGCATGTACATTTGGTTTGAAAAGTCATTATCATTTTAGGTTTTCTTTCCCCAAAAGGTTGCATTTTTAGTTATTTTAATGTGCTACTCTTCGTCATCGTGGATCACAATATTTTTCAGGCCATAACAATTTAATTTGTTCAGCAAAAAGTGTCTTACATGGCTGAAAATAATTTCTTGCTGTCAGAAAAGGTGTATTTTTCCATTATATACTGTGTATTCAGATATTTACATTTAGTCATTTAGCAGACGCTTTTATCCAAAAAAATGACTTACAAATGAGGACAAGGAAGCAATTTACACAACTATAAGAGCAACAATGAATGAGTGCAAAGTTTAAGAAGGAAAGCATTAGTAATGTAAGTTTTTTTTTTTTTGAGTACAGTTAGTTTTATAGCCAGAGGCAATTGCAGATTAGGAAGGAAAGTTGATGTTATTGTACATTTCTTAGGCCGATATTTCATTTACTTTATTTTTAAATCCTCTAAAATAATGATTTTTTCTGAATTTGAAACTGTTTACAAATAGTGTTGATGTAATGTAATGTGTATTTACATGTGTAATATCTAATGTGCTCAAAAAATAAAGGAAACACTTGGAGTGTTCCCTTTTTTGTTTTTGAGCAGTTGTATATGTGTCCATAAATCTTTTGTCAATCTATCACATTGGGTTGTTCAAAAGTTGTTTAAAGAGGAATCCATTAGTGCCACCGGCTGTTAACATTTATACTAGCAAGTGGAGTTTTGGCCTTTTAAAATGCATTTAAAATGGTCAATTCTGTTACTGTCAAACCACACACTCTGTAACCAATGTAGCATAACAGTGTTGACATGACAGAAATGACAAACTTTTTATTATTATTATTTTATTAGGTAAAAAAGAATTAACTTGTATTTGGCAAGCACTGGATTATTGAAGATGATTATTTTCTGTACGATACTGTAAAGTATTCCTGTTTGTGTTGATTTTATTTATATTTCTTAATATGGAATCATCCATCTATATAAAAATGTATAATATGCTCAGAAATCATTAAACCATTCTAACGGTGACGATCAGACAGGTTATTCAGTCTTTCTCACCTCGATTCTTTTTTCATAGCTGGCTCCTTTCACCACGCGGTCTACATAGATGCCGGGAATGTGAATGTCTTCTGCATTAAAACTTCCAATATCAACAATCTCTTCGACCTACAAGGTAAAAAGCATTATCAGTTTTTTTTTTGTTTTTTTTAGATGAGTTTAAACACAGTATTCCAGTAAATGTTGCACAGCTCATACCAAACTATAAGGTCACAAACCTCCACTATGGTGACTTTACACATAGGCTGATTGAAATTGCGGGTTGTTTTCCTGTATAAAAAATATAAATGTCATAATGCAATAGCAGCTGTACTTTTTAATGTATTTATCTTGAACTATTTATTCAAATCAGAACATTATCCCTCGCTCTCTCTCCCTTTTTTGAACTGTGTTTTTATTAAAGTTTTTATAAACGTAGTATACACATATAACATTTACTTAGATTATTTTTATTCACAAAAAAAAATAGAAAATAATAATAGATATAAATTTTAATAATAAATAAATAATAGCGACAGCTAAAAAAAGATAATACATTACACAAAAAGTACATATATAATTAATTAAACTTCAATATAATGACAAAAACTACAACAAAGCCCCTGACAGCATTTTAAAGATATGGTTAGATTAATGCCCAGGTCTGTTGGAAAATGTCTGTTTTCAACTGAAAATCTGCAACCATTTTACTTACTAAACTGATCGGGGGAAAGCCAACAAGCAAAAATAAATAAATACTGGGTGCATTGGTATGTTGTATCCTAACACTTTACTAAAACTTTACTCCCTTTTAACCTTCTGCCAATACACTTGTATTTTGGGACATTACCCTCTCTCCTTTTTATTAAACTAGAATTTAAAAAAAGTTGCATTAAATATTTTAAACTAGTAGTGGGAGTGAGTAAACAGCCTACATAGCAAACTTCAAATAGCCTTATGTTTCTTTGAAGGCAGTTTTGATTCAGATATACCAAAGCAAGTCTTTTCCTGAAAATAAAAATTTAAGCAGCGACACTAAAATAATAATAGTATCCTTGTTAACAAACAACAACAGTCCATTATTCAATGTTTTTTATATTATGTAATGTGGTATAGCTGAACAACTAAATTGTATTTTATATTATATCAATTTTCTATTTATTATTATCATTATTATTATTATTATTAAAAAAATATTCATAAGTCGTGTGTTGCGGACCTTTTGGCTAGGTCACCCTTGTAAATTAGATCTTGATCTCAATGGGTTTTTATCTGGTTAAAGAAACATATAATAATCTAATAATATATGTGCTTTTGTTTATTTTTGTAGTGTACAAAAACCCTATTCATTTTTTAAATAAAGTGAAGCAACATCAACACTTCCACCAATAAAGTCAAGTACATTTTTCCAAAAAAGTGGAAGACACGAAGGAGAGATGCCTAAATGACTATTTGATAAGCAGATGAAGCCTGACCTCTAGTGGACAGTAAGTAGGCTTACTTCAGAACTCTACTTCGGAAAAGACTAAATATTACAGAAATGTCAAGAAAGGGACATGATTTTAACGTTTCATAAATTATATATATAATAATATAATATTTTTTCATAAATATATATATATATATATATATATATATATATATATATATATATATATATATATATATATATATTTTTTTTTTTTTTTTTTTTAAATTAGATTCGTATGTTTTACCTGAAAATAAGATTTCCTGCTCTATCAAATTTCCAGGCCTTTACCAAAGCAAAGTCACCAGTGATCGCCTTTTCCATGAGATAATGCCTGCCGTTAAACTCTCGAACCTGGACCAAACAACCAAAAAAATTTAGGGCCAGGTATGTATTTTTTTCGGAGACAGTATGTTTTTAGACAGTAATATGATTTGCCACACCTCTCTTCTTTCACTTGCAATGGCAATGGTCCCATCTTTGTTGTATTTAATGGGCGAGCCGCCCTCCTGGATGAGAGTGCCATATCCGGTGGGAGTAAAAAACGCTGGGATTCCTGCACCACCAGCCCGGATCCTCTCTACTAATGTGCCCTGCCATACAAACAGGTCAGTAACACTTTACGTAAGGAGTAATGTACATCCTTCATCCACATTCTAATCTACAGAATTACCTAAACTAAAAAAACATGGAGCATGTAAACAGTGATAAGTAAATTGATCTACAGTACCTGAGGTGTAAGCTCTAGTTCCAGCTCGCCTGAAAGATATTGTCTCCCAAACTCTGCGTTTTCCCCAACATATGACGATATCATGCGCTTTATCTGTTTGCTTTTTTTAGAAGCATGCCCAGGCGAAAGTTGTCAACCCTGCAATCACAAACACTCTATATCAGGGGTTTTCAAACTGGGGTCCGCGGCCCCCTGGGGGGCCGCCAGATGGCGCTAGGGGGGCCGCAAAGAAATTTTAGATCAATGAGCCCACATGGATGAATTTTGTGTCCCGCATCATTCTGAAGGTTAATATATTTTTATTATAATTTGAGCTCAAAAGTACTGCAAAAATGAAGCTTTTTTCATTCTGCGTTTATGTCATTTAAATGCAGTTGACATTTTCGTGACACAGGAAAAGAAGCGCAGCGGCCCGCCTCCGTGGACGGGGACTTTTATTGAATAAGCGCTTCTGGCCAGGCGCTTCCTGACTGTGATTTTTGGCGCTTGTCTGCCGCACCTGACGGCGTTTACCTTTCACTTACGCTTACCTCTTTTACGCTTAACAACTAAATGAATGCTCAGGTTTGACTGACTATATTTCAGTTAAAATACATGATCAATAAGAACATTATCGGTGGCTGAAAGCACTACCCTGTTTATGGCTTGCGTTCCTAAGTAACCGAGGTGCTGCGGAGTACGCGCCTCTCTGCGCAGGCTTCACTCATAGGGAACAAATAGCATTTTAAAGACACGGCACAACATTGCACCTCGTCCACAGCGCGACAGGCTTTTAAACTTTGCATTGTACAAATATCAGACGGTCCTCTTTGCAGCATGGCAAACAAACATATTAAAATTGTAAAGCAAAAAGTGCTGCAATAACAATGAATGGAGCTGTCATCACATCAGCGAGTGCTCAGTTTCACTCCTGTTACACTAATGACAGCTGGATGAGCTCTGCAGTGGACCTCTTACTCACATTGGTTCATAACTGGATGATTAAAAAAACTAAATTGTATACACACTGAGTAAAAGCACTATAGCCTTTAAAATTATAATGTATCTGTTTGTGTTATGTTATAGGGCTAATAATTATTAAATATTAAAATGTATTAGTGCTCTGTATCTAATGGAGCTCAACATATCTGATCAAATTTTAATACTCTGAATATAAATGCATTTTGTTCCACTTTTTCCCATATTTGTTTGTGTAACTAATTTAAATGTAATGTTCAGTATTATTATTAATAGAACAAACTGGTATGAACATTTTAAAGTCAGCAAAGCTTCTAAAATTATGCAAAGTAAAACTTGTGGCTCTTTGAACTTGAATACCCAATTCTAGATTGCATTTAGGAAATTATTTTTTATCAGTGTAAGTCAGGATTGTCGACCTGAGTAAATTATGATGTGCACAAAAAAAAAGGAATAAAAATAAACAAAACACACTGAACCACTACAGCCTCTATTGTAGTATTGCTAGTTACAACAGTACAGTTAACTGTTAACAGGCTGATGAATGACAAAACTCTTTAAAACTTTAAAGCTTTAAATCTTTAGATACATTTAGACTCTCAGCTGTAAGGGTAAATACAGAAGAGTCTAGCTGTGCATAGGCTGAAAAAAAGCATAAAAATGGCATAAAAACTGTGTAAACGTGACGACTTGTACACAAAATATGGCTTGATGGAATAATTCAGTGAGAGCAAACCACAATGAGTACTGCGCATCAAGATTTGATCAATAGATTGAAGCACTAAAACCATGCCAACTCAACTAACATCTTACAAAAATTAATCCAGATAATGAATAATATAAATTTATTGAATAATATATAATAATATAAATGTATTGAATAATACAATTAAAAAAAAATTAAGTACAGTTGTTAATTTGAGGGGGTGGCGTCATTTTTATTTTTGGGGGGTCCCCAAAAGAATTCGCCCTACACAAAGGGGCCCTCAGCTGAAAAGGTTTGAAAACCCCTGATCTAGTGGGTCCGTCATCTTTAATGTGCGCGTTGGTGATTTCAGGAGGCGTGGCTTTGGACAGCAGGGGAGGGATTGTATTTGAAATATTATGCTAACCAGTTAGCATTTTGGCAGATCACCTAGTGCAGCTTTAACTGATGTCACACTAAAGCTCCGATCTGTCAGAAGTCAAACTGTGGCATTTAAATATGGTCAGTAGTAAAGTAGAACTTATTGTGGTATTTTCAGCATTTTTTGTTAGCATGATTTGGAGGGGCTCAAAAAAATAAGCCAATGTTGTTCTTGAAAGTATCTTTTTGACCTTTGAAAAAGTACATAGTTCATGGCATAAAGACACACTGAAGGGGAGGTTTTCACTCATCAAAACAACTAATTAAATAAAAGACACCAAACATCCCCTAAAAGGTCATTCAGGGTGACAATAACAGTTCAAGCATCTAAAAAATATTATTCCTTCATTTTCTTTTCGGCTTGGTCCCTTTATTATTACACGCCACCGTGGAATTAACCTGCCAACTTATCCAGCACAATTTTTACGCAGCGGATGACCTTCCGGCCGCAACCCATCTCTGGGAAACATCCACACACACACACACTCAGTCACACTCATACACTACGGAAAACTTAGCCCACCCAATTCACCTGTACCGCATGTCTTTGGACTTGTGGGGGAAACCGGAGCACCCGGAGGAAAACCCACGCGAATGCAGGGGGAACATGCAAACTCCACACAGAAACGGTAGCTGACCCAGCTGAGGCTCGAACCAGTGACCTTCCTGCTGTGAGGCAACGGCACTACCTACTGCGTCACCTAAAAATATTATATGTATGGCAAATTTATATCCTAAATAGAGGGTCTCATCACTACAATTTATTTGTGTCTTTTTATTTTTGACAACCAAAGAGTGCTTAAACGGTCGGACGTCTATAAAGAGAGAGACGCTTGCTTAGCATGGCACAAGGTCCATTAGACCTTGTTTTATTGGATTTGGCAACCAAAGTATTGAGTCCCTAAAGAGATAGTTCACCCTAAAAATGAAAATGCACTCACCATTTACTGACCTACATGCATGTAGTTCTACACGTTTATTCATACGTTTGCATTACTGAGAGCAGGAGAGAGACCGGCTGCACTAGTAGGCAGTGACGTTATCTTCATAATATTGTTTAATTAGCATAAATGATTAGCAAATGAATCTGTCTCGTCAGCCTTTACAAGTGAAGGAATTATCTACACACAATCTGAATTCCCAATTAGAATAATACTACAAACTATATAATACTATTCATGAAAACACCTAAATATCAGACTAATCCAAATGCCCAACACGAGCGAGCTGCGCTCCAGACCAGATCAGCTCGATGACGTATAATGTCTCCGACACGCCGCCTGTAGTCCCATTTAGCAACTTGATAGCAAGCGTCTTTTTAAAGAAGCATAACCCATTAAAAAAGTCAAGAGTGTGCTGTAAGTGATGTGTTTTATGTCGTAGAACAAAACGTGAAAGTATTTTGAGTTTGTGTTTGCCACGAACCTTATTTAAGCGATTTTACTGAAACCCCATCGAGAAAACCCATTGACTTTGGGACGAAGGAACCGGAAATGCTAAAATTCTAACTCGCTTCCGGGTTTTTGCATACAAATTGACGTCATAGTTCCTCCACTCAATTAGGAGTAGGCTAGCCTCAACAAGACTGACTGCTCATTTAGTCTACATCTAGGCCTATTGAACTACGTGCTTTAGCATAGGCCAACGAACTGCAGTACAGACACCAATTCTCACTTAAGCTCATTTCAGGTTATGATTAGACCTGTCCAGTTTCATCTGAAACGCATCCCAGATGACCTTCTGAAGTGGTTTGAGCGATCGGATGGATATCTGATCAGAACAAAAAAAAAAAAAAACAAACGAATGAAGTGAGCAAACAGCCTCAAAAACACTGACGTGACAGGAATATATATTGAATATAAATATATTATATTCATTATTTGATTAATATATAATATTCAATTACATAAAATAATTAAAAGGACAAATGCTGGACCTTTTGGCAACACTTTTTCAGTTTAGGTCACAATTCACAGTATTAACAAACAATTAAACTAACACTACTAGCATAATAAACTAACTAGCTGTTTGTTAATAATTAGTAAGGTACTAATTGGGTTTACGTTTAGGTTAGGGCTAGGCATGCCCCCACCCCGGCTACGGGCATGATGTAGTGGAGTAGCAAGTAACATGCTATTAGGTTATGTGACCGCTAGATGGCGATCTTGGATAATAAGAAGCTTACCACCACTAGGAGTTTGTCAGAGTCATTGGTCTTTAATTATAATCATCTGTCTCCCTATTCTACTGCATCCCAGAATAACACACGGCACCAAAAAAAAAATGTAAAAATATATATTCAGTATATTTAATATGTTTTTGTCCGCAACTCGCCGTCACGCCGTGACGGAGATTCCCGAGCCTGTTTGGTCCAATGGGAGGCGTGCTCTCCTCAGCGCTCACCATGACAACGAGACTCCCAGCAGTGACGTCGCCATGTAAACATTTGCATATGCATTCCTATAAAGCACGGCGGTTCTCTCTCGGTGTTGTCAGTTCTCTCGGGGCTGCTCTTAGAAATTGACCAAGGTAAGTTCAAAATAAACTTCTCTTTCTAAACACCTGTCTCGTGTTTTTATTTGTCATGTACAGCAATACACTGCCATACAGGTCTGTTGAATGCATTTGTACGCAACGTGGTTTGACAATAAAGTAGCCTAACAAGTAAATAGTTGTTAAAAATGTACCTTCATTAGTCAACATTTGGGGAAGGTAGTAAAAAGTTAATCAAAGATGTCCTAAGACATAATGGTAATGTTATGGATGTTACATGACTGTGTTTATTATTACGTATGTATGTTTAAAACCAGCAGAATATACTATATATTTAACATGTCATGAACTTACTGTTCTTCAAAAAATTGCTCAATAAAAATTTCCTTAAGACAAGAATGGGTATTGTTTTGGTCTTTTTTTCTTTTTTTTTCCCCTTTTTTTTTGTCAAACTACTGTAGGTTTTAAGTTACTACAGCAGATATAGGCTACCTATATCATTATATTGGTAGTCAGAGTTATTTTAATGACCCAAATCGAGTAAAATGTCTCCTACTCAAGTACTTTTTGCATGCAAAAGTCAAATTTACAGTTTTCAACAACAAAATTTTGTCTCGTAAAAATGACCCGTGGGGTGTGAGAAAAAAGTTAATGTCAAGTTATATATTATATATAAAAGAAGTGGAACAAGTTGTCATACTATTTAGTCATAATGCATTTTTCTGTACATTTCCATTAGACGTTTTTTTCTAAATCTATAATTGGTAAATTGCTCCCAGGTCAATCTGGACTTTGTCTAACGAAGGTGAGGTGTATCTGAAAGGAGATTGTCCTATGTTCACATTTCTACTTTTGTTTTGGGTTTGTTTTTTGTTTTCTTTGTCCTATGAAGTGCTGTCTTTTTCTTTCTGTATCACAATGACATGATCTGGCAACGAATCACAGTACAAGCCGCAAAAAAATGAAATAAATTAGCCGTAGCTTACATGAGGACGTCCATCCAGAGTACGCTGTTACATTGACAACATGAGTAAGTAATTTGACTGTCTTATCCGTACACAATGACACAAGGACTTGTCATTCTGACGGCACTGACATGTTCATTGAGAGATGAACCAAGGACTTTAAGCAAGAGACTGGCCTCTGCAGGTAATCCATGCTGTTTGGCTATTTGTATGTGCTGTTTTGAGAAATGCACTCACTGCTCAGCAAATTTCAAATCTGAGAAGTTTACCAAAGCGACTGAAAAAAAAAAAAACTGTAATACAACACAAGTTTATGCAAAGATGAAAAGTCTGCAAAGACAAAAGTGTGTATTTTTATTTGCACATATCACTTTATAAAAATAGTAGCGTATACATAATTCGGTTTTATATTTTTGGCTTAATATTTAATACTCGTTTTGATGTAACCATGTCTATAGTGGAATGGAACATCACAACCATGGTTTCTGCAGGTGTCAGTCACTATTTCAAATGTATGACTTTTTAAGTCTTTTCTGAAAACCATTGTGACCCCGACATTTCTCAGAGGTGGCTATAAATATACAAATGTTGCACACATAACAATAGGCCTATATAAACATGAGCATATTGCCAACACAAAGAGTGCAACAGTCTTAACAGTCATGGGCTATATAGTGTGTATAATCATTTATTCCTTTCTTTAATTTAATATTAATAACCTAACCTCAAGGAGACTGGTGGACAGCATGTGTTCAGGACAAGTCCATTGGTTTAATTTTGGAGATCATCCTCAATGGTCAGTTGTGGCCTGTGTTCATTTTCAATTTGATTACCATAAAGGGGTCATAAAGTTTAACCTGGTGCTATAAGTTCAGTCTGTGCTGTTGATCTGACGTACAATCTAATCTAATACACAATTCTATGACAAAAATTAAGGGCCGATGGCTCTTTATTTGCATGCGATCCTTGCATGCATGAAATATTGCACATCATGACAAGTTTTGCTTGCTAACTGAAAACGTGCTAGATATAATGCAGTTTTTCGTTCAGAATTGTGGTATTTTTAAAGTACTATCAAGTTTTCTAACTGGCGAGCGACATGATCTAGTGGGTCCGTCATCTTTAATGTGCGCGTTGGTGATTTCAGGAGGCGTGCCTTTGGACAGCAGGGGAGGGATTGTATTTGAAATATTATGCTAACCAGTTAGCATTTTGGCAGATCACCTAGTGCAGCTTTAACTGATGTCACACTAAAGCTCCGATCTGTCAGAAGTCAAACTGTGGCATTTAAATATGGTCAGTAGTAAAGTAGAACTTATTGTGGTATTTTCAGCATTTTTTGTTAGCATGATTTGGAGGGGCTCAAAAAAATAAGCCAATGTTGTTCTTGAAAGTATCTTTTTGACCTTTGAAAAAGTACATAGTTCATGGCATAAAGACACACTGAAGGGGAGGTTTTCACTCATCAAAACAACTAATTAAATAAAAGACACCAAACATCCCCTAAAAGGTCATTCAGGGTGACAATAACAGTTCAAGCATCTAAAAAATATTATTCCTTCATTTTCTTTTCGGCTTGGTCCCTTTATTATTACACGCCACCGTGGAATTAACCTGCCAACTTATCCAGCACAATTTTTACGCAGCGGATGACCTTCCGGCCGCAACCCATCTCTGGGAAACATCCACACACACACACACTCAGTCACACTCATACACTACGGAAAACTTGGCCCACCCAATTCACCTGTACCGCATGTCTTTGGACTTGTGGGGGAAACCGGAGCACCCGGAGGAAAACCCACGCGAATGCAGGGAGAACATGCAAACTCCACACAGAAACGGTAGCTGACCCAGCTGAGGCTCGAACCAGTGACCTTCCTGCTGTGAGGCAACGGCACTACCTACTGCGTCACCTAAAAATATTATATGTATGGCAAATTTATATCCTAAATAGAGGGTCTCATCACTACAATTTATTTGTGTCTTTTTATTTTTGACAACCAAAGAGTGCTTAAACGGTCGGACGTCTATAAAGAGAGAGACGCTTGCTTAGCATGGCACAAGGTCCATTAGACCTTGTTTTATTGGATTTGGCAACCAAAGTATTGAGTCCCTAAAGAGATAGTTCACCCTAAAAATGAAAATGCACTCACCATTTACTGACCTACATGCATGTAGTTCTACACGTTTATTCATACGTTTGCATTACTGAGAGCAGGAGAGAGACCGGCTGCACTAGTAGGCAGTGACGTTATCTTCATAATATTGTTTAATTAGCATAAATGATTAGCAAATGAATCTGTCTCGTCAGCCTTTACAAGTGAAGGAATTATCTACACACAATCTGAATTCCCAATTAGAATAATACTACAAACTATATAATACTATTCATGAAAACACCTAAATATCAGACTAATCCAAATGCCCAACACGAGCGAGCTGCGCTCCAGACCAGATCAGCTCGATGACGTATAATGTCTCCGACACGCCGCCTGTAGTCCCATTTAGCAACTTGATAGCAAGCGTCTTTTTAAAGAAGCATAACCCATTAAAAAAGTCAAGAGTGTGCTGTAAGTGATGTGTTTTATGTCGTAGAACAAAACGTGAAAGTATTTTGAGTTTGTGTTTGCCACGAACCTTATTTAAGCGATTTTACTGAAACCCCATCGAGAAAACCCATTGACTTTGGGACGAAGGAACCGGAAATGCTAAAATTCTAACTCGCTTCCGGGTTTTTGCATACAAATTGACGTCATAGTTCCTCCACTCAATTAGGAGTAGGCTAGCCTCAACAAGACTGACTGCTCATTTAGTCTACATCTAGGCCTATTGAACTACGTGCTTTAGCATAGGCCAACGAACTGCAGTACAGACACCAATTCTCACTTAAGCTCATTTCAGGTTATGATTAGACCTGTCCAGTTTCATCTGAAACGCATCCCAGATGACCTTCTGAAGTGGTTTGAGCGATTGGATGGATATCTGATCAGAACAAAAAAAAAAACAAACAAACGAATGAAGTGAGCAAACAGCCTCAAAAACACTGACGTGACAGGAATATATATTGAATATAAATATATTATATTCATTATTTGATTAATATATAATATTCAATTACATAAAATAATTAAAAGGACAAATGCTGGACCTTTTGGCAACACTTTTTCAGTTTAGGTCACAATTCACAGTATTAACAAACAATTAAACTAACACTACTGGCATAATAAACTAACTAGCTGTTCGTTAATAATTAGTAAGGTACTAATTGGGTTTACGTTTAGGTTAGGGCTAGGCATGCCCCCACCCGGCTACTATGGAAGGCCGTTAGGGCCAAAACGTCTGCAACAAACGTGTTAACGCGTAATTGCGTGTTAACACGTAATTTACGCGTTAACACGTAATTTACGCGTTAACACGTTGGTACGTGTTAACACGTCATTTACGTGTTAACACGCAATTTACGTGTTAACACGTCTTTTTTTTAAACTAGTCTCATTTTAAAGTGCTATCATTTATTCATTCTTGAAACTGCTTATTTTAAAATGTATAATGTCATTTCACTAAAATCACAATAAATGTTTTGCAGTCAATGATCTGTAGCAGATATTTAGTATTATGAAAGGCCAGACATCTTCTGTTATGTTATGTTTGATGGCATAATAATGTATATTAATAATGTTTGTTATTCAGCTGCTGAGATTTCTTTAAAAAATGTGTCCAGAGAAATCAGAATGAGATTTATTAGTGTGTGCAAACACAAGAAATGTTTTGTGTTTTTTTTTTCAGGAGCACATATACATACAGTACACACATACAAATGAACACAGGAAAAAAGAATGGCATAAGTGGATAAAGTAAATAATACAACATTTTGGTTACAAATCATAAATAGTAAGGGTTGTGTATATTTATGACTATAAAAACAGGTAGCAACCAATCTAATAATAAAGATCGATAAAGATGTGTAGAGATTTGGATGTTGGGCAGGTGCACAGAATTAATCCTCTCCGCTGTCCTGGCAATCCGCTGCAGTCTTATGTCTGATTTGGTGGCTGATCCAAACCAGACAGTAAATGAAGTTTTGTCAGATGAAGTGGCTGCAGATTCTACATTCTCATACCGTATATAACATGTCATAAATTACTAAACTATATATATATATATATATATATATATATATATATATATATATATATATATATATATATATATATATATATATATATATATATATATATAATGTTTGCAGAACTTTGCACTAGATATTTTTATATATTTTTTATAGCTGGAAGCTCCAATCACCAAGACAAAACATTACTTTGTGCAAACGATGTAAGGTAAGCAAAGCCAAAATTATAATTTACTAAATCAAAAGTACAAGATAAAGTCAAAATAATGATTTAATAACTCAAATTTATGACTGAATAATTCTGTAGAAATTACATTACAACAATAGGCGGTAAAAAAAACAACCATCTAAATATGTAATATAATTCTAAAGATGATTAATCTAATAAAAGATGTTTTTTTATTTTAAGAGAGTTATTTAATCATTAACTGAAAATTATGGGAAAATAGGATTTTTATATTATAAAACATGATATAGTTAAAAAGTATTACATAATTGAACATTCATATACATATTTGTAATTATAATGTGTGTGTGTGTGTGTACATGTATGTATGTATATATATATATATATATATATATATATATATATATATATATATATATATATATATATATATATATATATATATATATATATATATATATATATATAAATAAATAAAAACGCACGCGCACGCACACACACACATGCCTTTGAACTTGTGGGGGAAACCAGAGCACCTGGAGGAAACCCAAGCCAACACGGGGAGCAGGGATGGGCAAAAATACACTGAACCACATTTTAAAATAAAATCCTAAATCCATCAATTTTACGTGTATCAATATAAACTACAAAATACAGCAGGCACAAATGTATCAAAGTAAAATACTATATATTTATTATTTTTAAAACATATTAAAAAAAAATACATTTACAAGAGAGCAGAAAATTTCTTCGCCAACCCTCCACAATAGGCATATTTGGTCATTCCTTCACCATTACACTGACTATACTATGTGAACAATGTTTGACAGCAACAGTCTTGAAGATGATCTCTTTAAAAAAAAAACATTTAATGCAAATGAGTTAGACTAGATCTCATCATTGTGTTTCCATCCATTGAGTGGCCAAAAAAATTGACACCATCTCTTAACGGTCTTATATTTTAAAAAGGTGTTATATGAAGAGGTTTAGTAAAATATTGAATTAGAACTAAAAACCTGGTAAACACTTAAATCCTCAGCCCCAGAGTAAAGAGTCAACACATGGTTTGGAAAAAAAATAAACCATAGAATTAGTTTCTATATTTCTATTAAACTGTCAAACGGAGTGAGTATAGCCTGAACAAACAGAAAGCAGCTAACAAAGTTTAGAGGACAAGCTTACCGAATACAAAAAAAAACAAAAAAAACAAAGATGAAAATCAAATTACTAAATTCCCCAAGCTTTCTCTCAACTATAAACAGGTGTAAAGATATACAAAATAAAATACTCACGCTTTATTCACTCTTGGAAGTAAATCTCAAAGTACACAAAATATTATATAGTAATGGAAATGCAACAATAATGTTAACTTGGCTTTAAGGCTTAATCCAACTACAAGAACACTAATAAACAATATCACAACCACAAGTGAACAATATAATAATAAAATTTACTACTACTACTACTACTACTACTACTACTACTACTACTACTACTACTACTACTACTACTACTACTACTACTACTACTACTACTACTACTACTACTACACTTAAGAGCTGGGGAGAAGTGTTCCTCAGCTCTCTAGCTTCAGAGGGCTGTATTTAAAGCCAAACCACTCTGATTCAGGCAGATTCATAATTATTAGCAGCTGGGAGCTAATTAACCCGAGAGCTGGTGAGAGACAGAGAGAAAAGCAGGGTGGAGCACAACACAATATGCAGGGCCTACACATAAAATAAGGTTTTGGCTGTAACCAATGCAAAACATAAAACATGTCATCTGTAAAAATGGACTTATCTGTTTTTGCAAAGTCTGGAATCTGGAGTTTTTGACCAGTCTGTATAGGCTGGAGTATTATTAAATTTGTGTGTCTCATATACTGTATTTTGCCACTTTGCTATCTTTAGACAGACATCTTTCCTCTTCATTAACTATATAAGTGCACCTGCAGATCAAAATTCTGACTTTTTAAACAACCATTTAAGTATAGGTGTCACCACTGTAGGGCTTATTTTTATGTGGTGTGTCTTATTGTCTTGCCATCTACATCAGCAATCCATCCAGAACTACTATTATTTGTGCAGTTTACTAATTTTCTCAAGATTTTTTCAGTTCTTCTTTAACTTAAAGTCTTCGTTTACCCAATTGGTGAACTTCAGTACACTGTCTTTAGGTGTTTTTTTCATTATATTATATTTTTTCATGGTATTGTGCATTATACCATTTTCAATGACTGTTGCCTTGCTCTCAAATATACCCCTGTCATTTGTCTGTTATTTTCAAGCATTGATGACCTTCTTAATACATTTTCTGTTCTGATCTCAAGTCTGGGCAAACAACTGAGAAAACATCACTCAGAGGCCGCATTTTATGTCATTATGTAGACTTTCAAAGTATTTTACAGTATTTGAAAAATACAAAATACAAGACACTAAAGTATTTTGATACAAAATATAAAACCATTTTCATAAAGCCAATGAAATACAGATTACAATTTTGTATGTAAAATACTGCCCATCTCTGACAGGGAGAACATGCAAACTTCACACAGAAACACCAACTGACCCAGCCGAGGCTCAAACCAGTAATCTTCCTGGTGTGAGGCGACATTTTTTCAATATTTAAAAAAAATATATATAATTCAAATATGAACTTGTATTTCAGATACTTTACAGATTTACACATTTCATATGGCTTAATAGCAAATCATATTTACAGTAATTTGAATACATCATGCACAAAGTAAATATATTTCCATTATTCTGTTATTCTGTGTGATATATGTGTCCTATAAGATGTGGCCATGTGTAATATTGGTGTTTTTAGGCCGCTAAATACTTTAATGTATCACCACACTGGAGTGAAAATCCTTTTACTAGCGTTCTAGTCATGCCAATTGCTTTCATATAAGATCCAACTAAATGTGTCACTGCATTATTTTTAAAAAAAGAATTAATGAAATTATGTCTTTGTAACGAGTTATCATTATCTGAAAATGATTATATATATATATATATATATATATATATATATATATATATATATATATATATATATATATATAATTAAATGATATATCTTGATATTTATTTGTAATTATATAATTTTTTTAATTATATAATTGATTTGGTAACACTTTACAATAACAGTACATTGATAATGATGTATTAATATGTAAACTTAACATTACTTTATTATAAATTCATGATAGCAACGTGGTGGCGCAGTAGCGCTGTTGAATCACAGCAAGAAGGTCGCTGGTTTGAGCCTCGGCTGGGTCAGTTGGTATTTCTGTGTGGAGTTCTGTGTGCATGTTCTCCCCGCGTTCGCTTGGGTTTCCTCCGGGTGCTCCGGTTTCCCCCACAGTACAAACACATGCGGTTCAGTTGAATTGGGTAGGCTAAATTGTTCGTATTGTATGAGCGTGAATGAGTGTAAATGGATGTTTCCCAGAGATGCATTGCAGCTGGAAGGGCATCTGCTGAGTAGAACATATGCTAGATAAGTTGGCGGTTCATTCTGTTGTAGCGAACACAGATTAATAAAGGGAGTAAGCCGACAAGAAAATGAATGAATGATTTTATGATAAGTTAATGCATGCAATTATCATGAACTAATGTAAACTACAACATGAGTCACATGAGTTCATGTGTGAATAACAGCTACCTTAATTACTTGTTAGTACATGCTGTTAATTAATGTACTAATTAACATTTAAGTTTAAGCTAAATGTAACTAACGTGAACTCGTGAGTTGTTAATGTATAATTATGTCATGACTTGGAGGGGCACATCACCATTAACTCATCATTACCTACTCATGAATTCCTGTTCATGTTGATGCTGCCAGCACACTTTACAATTGTTATTCAGTGTAAAAATACTAGATGGACGTGCATCGGAAGTTCATGAGTAGTTAAGAATGGATTAATGATGATGTGCCCTTCCATGAAAAGTCACAATATAATTATACATTAACATATCATGAGTTCATGATGGTTAAATTAGACATAAACATGTACTAACAATTAAGGTAGCCGTTATTCACACATGAACTCGTGACTCATGCTTAAAGTTAATTCATGATTGGCATGCATTAACTCATCATTAGTTAATAATAAAGTAATGTTTAGTTTACATATTAATACATCATTATTCATGCTGTTATTGTAAAGTTTTACCCATGATGAACGACATTAAACAGCAGCAAAACTCTGTTGCTTTGTATTTTGCTGCTTTCGGTTTGTATTTCTTAACGCACTTCCGCGTACGTTACTCTCCCGTCATGATCTTGGATGATGAGGTAAGAGGCTCGTTTGACTTGGCCAAAATCTGCGCAGAATCGATCACCGGTGATCACCGCAAGATGCATGCCGGTTAGAAATGTGTCCGCCTTGCCTTCGCCTCGCTCTGATGTCACGCTGACGTGCGCCAAAAAACTCTCGCGATCGCGAGGCAGGTACCTCGGATAGAGCAGTCGGCCGCAGTTGCTCTCAAAAGACTGCGTTACCAAAAGCATGATGGGAAACGACTGGCTGACGACACAGCTTAATGCTGATTGGATGAGACTGACACATTACACTTCATTATCTTGTTTTACTAAGGTTTATACCTGGATTTGTTGAATACCTTTTTTTTTGTATTTTCGTTGATAATTTAAAAAAAAAGTCATAAAGAGCATAACATGGTTATTTATTTAGATTTACACACAAACAAAAACAAAACACATCTTTGTAAAACATAACGTGACCTATGTAATATAACTAAATGTTACTAATAAATCATTAGGATTTGTGTGTGTATTTCTCTCTCAGTTCTAAGTCCTGTTTGTTGTCATTTTCACTTTTTGTATGTTTGTGTGAATTTTGTATTGTATTTTTTATGCAGCATTATTCCATTAAAGTCAGTCCAATATATACATATATTCAGAAATACAAAGATAATCAGACTGTTTTGTCATTATGCCTTATCTTTGTGTGGTTTCATATGAGAAGTGAAAAGGGTGTAGTAAACAAGACACACACACACATATGTATATATATATATATATATATATATATATATATATATATATATATATATGTATGTGAAGTCAAAAGTCATGTTTATTAGACCAAGAATATTTTGATAGTTTTTCCTACAGTCTAATAGATTTTATTCTGGAGAAAGTCTTGGGCTGTTTATTTTAGTCTGGCTGGAGTAATATCAGTTTATATAGACCTAATAAGCTTGTCAATATAATTAACCCCCTAAGAATTTATTTGTCAAACAAACATTTGTCATGACTTGTCACTCAAAAGCATCTTGCTATGGCTACTTCATTTATAATGTAGCCAAATTAGGTTTCTTGAAAGCTTTCTTTCTGTATAAGCTGTTTATTTTGTTATTCTTTTAACGTTTGTTGAATATACAGAATTATATTTTTAATACACCCTTTTAGTTAATGAGCTGTTCATCTTCTGTAATTCTGACCATCTTTATGTAAAAACAGTGATATTTCTATTGCATCCACTCCCACATTAAAAAATACTATAGTAATGTATACTGTAGTGCTTTTGAACCATGTTATAAAATAGCCTATTTAAATTTTATATTTCTGGTATCACAACAACTATAAACACAACACAATACTGAATAAACATGTTCAAAAATGCTATAATATTTACTATAAATCACCATAGTATTTTTTCATGAGGTCATTCGTCTGCGATAAAAAACGCGAACGAGATCTCCGCCACTGGTGACGTTTCCAGGTGGCTTAACAGCGAGATTCGGCAGGTGTCCGACTTCTGATGTAATTTTTGAGCCCTCCTCTTACTGCGCACGCCTGCTCTCGTTTACAATGCAGTCAAGGCGAGGCGCACCTCAAACGAGCCTAAGGTCACCGTAAGCTAAGCGTAGTGCTTCGGTCACTGAATCATGAATAATTCAAGTAAAACGTAGCTGTGTTGTCACGATGATTGTGTCTGTCGTAACAGCTCGTAATACTTCTCGTGAATATTAATGTGGTGATGCGAGCTATCGTAATGGCTACGTTGAGCCTACGTCATCTGCTCCACTTCCTTTAAAGAAGCTCAACATATTTGGCAGCAAGGAATAAACTTACAAACCGTCCTTTTTAACACGAGCTCTGTTAAACCGTCATGAAATGTCCGCTATCCATACTGTTCTCTCATCATAACTTTTTAGCTCTGAAAAAACGATTTCTTGTCAAAATAAAAGTCCCCCATAAACAATAGAAATAAAGTGATCCTTAAACATGAAGAAATGTAAGATAACTCTTATTAACGTCTGTTACAGTGTTAATTAATAAATTAGTTAACACCTTAGTGCTTACAAGAACCATTAATGAACAAATGTAACATTAGATAATGCTGAGTGTACACTACAATAAGGTTATTAATTACACCAACAAATGCTTTGTTAATGGTAAATCATATTAATAAATGGTTAACAAACATGAAAAACATGTAAGCTGAAGCTAGGAATTTCACATGAATACTCTAAAACCTGCATGTTATTCATGCTTGTTCACTACACAAAGACATCCATTTCAGACAGATTCCCCTGGCATCCACAGTTCCTCCTGTTGGATGTGGTTCATCTTTTTCATTTGGTGGTTTCTGGATACCGTGGCTCTTGATCATCTCAAACAAACACGTTCTGTCTTGGTCACAGATGCGCCAGCGAGACGCGCACCAACAGTTTATCCTCTTTTTTAACTATGTGTCACTCATTATGTTGTGTGCACAGCAATACTTTAGGATAAAAATGTGCTACTAAACCTTCACAGTCTGCTCTTACTGCTGGAATCTGCAGTCAATGAAGATTCGTCACCAAGGAGATAAGAGTCGTCTCGCGCATGCACTCTGTCTCTCTCTCTCTTTTTGCTTGATTTTCATTTTGACAATGCTGAGATTGAATGCATCAGAGTTTTTCACCTTCGTGAGAAATTAAACCCCAGACTAACACAGGTAATGAAAAATTCAACTTTAGTCATTTTCTATTTGGAGAATTACAGTTTGTGTAGCAGATGTCATGTGTGTTTAAGATCTTATGCCAGTTCACCTAGGAACTAATTAAGGCGGAGCTAATTTCAGGGGGAACTATAAAAATGATGCACCACTGTGAGTAGAGAGACCAATGCATTCACTTCCAAGCATTCAACAAGCTAAGGAATGCTTATGCTTTTCTTGAGTTTCTCCCTTCCGTAACCAGCCAATGAGGTATGTTTGTTTTGTATGATTTGTTGGGTTTGTTTGATTTGAAGTGTGGTGTTGTTGTTGCTGTTTGTTTGGTGTGTGCATTTAACTGTTTGTTTATGAGCGGTGCTATTTATAAAGTTAAATTGTATTAGTTAAGATTATGTGATCCAGTGTTATGTGTGACCTTAATGTGGTGATTTGGATTAATTTGATATGGAAATGCACTGTTGTAATTCATTGTTGTATGTTTTTTAGTTCTTAAGTCTGGTACACCCCTGATGTCTTGTGGTTTGCTCTATGTTGAGAACTGAAGACTTGCTATGAAAATAAACCAGTCAGTAGAAACCAAAGACTCTTGCTCGTTTGTTGCTGGAGGGAGCTACAGTAAGAACTCAAGGCTCATTGCGAGTATGAAAGAGGAAAGAGGACTCGTAAGCTGACTGAAAAGGGTCAGAAGTTGCAAGAAGAGAAGTTGGAAAGGTATGAACAGAGATTCAAGGTCAGTTATGATAAATGGAAATCTCTTGTCAAAGAAGTAAAGTGGTTATTATCTGAGTCTTCTTCAATTGAATCAATACAAGATGTTATGGTAAGAATGACAAAGGCTTCTGCAGTTGTAGGCACTGGGTATGAAGATCTACGCCATTTGAGTATTCCTGACCATGATACACGCCGCCGAGTAGACCATTGTGAAGCAGTCACAAAGAAAATGGAGGTTTTGGTGAAGCATTATTTCGAAGGGAATAAGGAAATGGAGTCTGGATGGAGTGACATTGAGTTATCTGAAGAGGTCAGTGTGGGCACAAGGATTTCTAGAACATCTACATCGTCTCAAAGTAAGTCAAGATCTTCTAAGTTTTCAAGTTTATCTGCTGCCAAAAAACAAGAAGCTGCTGCTGAGGTTGCTGCTAATGAAGCCACTTTAGAAGTCTTAAAGGAACAGGATCGTCAGTTTAAGGAACTTCAGAAGCTTGAAGCTGAAGATAAGAAGCGTATAGCTGAACAAGAAGCTGATGATTTGAAGCGCCGTGAAGAAGAGGCTAAGGTGAAAGCTCAGCATGAGGTGGAAAATGCAGCTAGACGTAAGTTATTAGAAGATAAACGCCGCGAACTGGAACGTTTGGAGACAGTTAAGAAGTTAAATGCAGCTAAAGCACGTATGCAGATATATGAACAAAGTGAAGCTTCAGAAGATGATGAACTTTTGAGTGACTTGTCTCATGATTGTGAATTTAAAGAAATCCATGTGGATAAAAGACACCACAGACCTGATAATTTGTCAACAAAAAATGTCACTTTACAGCCAACAGTGACAACTCCACAAATAGATAATACTTCTCTTGTCAAGGCTTTGACTGAATCTATGAGAGTCAATCGACTTCCTGTGCCAGAACCAATGGTTTTTAATGGGGATCCACTTAAGTTCAATGATTGGAAAACGTCCTTTCAAATGTTAATAGAGAAGAAATCCATTCCTGCAGTGGAGAAGATTTTCTATCTACGGAGGTATGTAGGAGATTCTGTCAAAAAGGCTCTTGAAGGCCATTTTCTTCTTGGAACAGATTCGGCTTATTGTTCAGCTTGGAAGATTTTGGAAGAAAGATATGGAAATCCATTTCTTATAGCCAAATCATTTCGAGAGAAGCTTTATGCTTGGCCAAAGATTGGTCCCAAGGAAAGTTTGGAACTACAAGAGTTTGTAGATTTCCTTCGTAGTTGTGAGGCTGCCATTCCTCAAATTAAAGAACTTGAAGTGTTAAATGATTGTAATGAGAACCAAAAAATTCTTGCCAAGCTGCCTGATTGGTTAACTTCAAGATGGAATAGAGAGGTGATGGAAACTGAAGAAAATACTAAAACATTTCCAAGTTTCAGCCAATTTGTTAAGTTCCTTACAAAGGAAGCCAAGATTGTGTGCAATCCTATAACATCACTTTATGCTCTGAAATCAAGCGATAAAGAAGGAACAAGGACGTTGAAGACTCGAAGCTCTGTGGGAAAGGTGTTGGCGACTAATTCTGGTGGAGACAACCTCGTCTTGGTGAGTTGTGTTTTTTGTCAAAAAAATGATCATAGTCTTCATAAATGTCATAAGTTCATGGAGAAGACAGTTGTTGAACGACACAAGTTTGTCTATAAGAAGATGTTATGCTTTGGATGTTTGAAGCCTGGACATCAATCAAGGATTTGTCAAAACAGAAGTGTCTGTGACATTTGTGCAAAAAACCATCCTACCTGTCTTCATGAAGATCGTTCAAGGAGTGTTGGAAATCATGGGGTGACTGAAAGCTTTAAGAAGAGTACAGATCCTTATCAGCATAGACACACAAGAGTTCTAAATGAGGCAACTTCGAACCAGGTAATGCAAGAAATTAATAATACCTGCACTTCTTCTATTATACCTGTATGGGTGTCTACAACATCTGAACCAGAGAAAGAGGTTCTAGTATATGCTCTCCTTGATACACAAAGTGATACAACCTTTATTCTTGAAGAGACTACACATGCACTGAATGTTAAGAAGGAAGCAGTTCAATTGAAACTTGCAACTATGGCTTCAAAGATTACAGTCGTTCCTTGTTTTAAAATGAAGGGTCTTCAAGTTAGAGGATTTTATTCGAAAACTAGGATTCCTCTGCCAACAACCTATTCAAGAGAGTTTGTTCCTGCCAGCAAAGATCACATTCCTACACCACAAACAGCAAGAGTATGGCCTCATCTTGAACATATTGCAGATGTCCTTGCTCCTCGACAAGGTTGTGATGTTGGCTTATTAATTGGATACAACTGTCCACAGGCTCTTCTTCCACGAGAGGTAGTGGCTGGTGAAGGAAATCAACCTTTTGCACAGAGGACCGATTTGGGATGGAGTGTAATTGGTCATGGTAATCCATGTGTTGACTCTGGCGATATTTATGGAACAAGTCATCAGATTATTGTGAGGCAAGTAATGCCAAGTATACCTGCTTCTGTCAATCTCAAAACGAAGATGCACTATGTCTGTCGAACACAAATCAAAGAAGTGGTTTCTCCAATAGATGTCATCAGGGTGTTTGAATCTGATTTTTGTGAGCAAGAATCTGAGGATTGCTGTATGTCTCAAGAGGATCTTCGATTCCTAGGGAAAATGAAAGCAGGTACATCATTAAATAAGGCTGGACATTATGAGATGCCACTACCATTTAAAGGTGACAGGCCTAACTTGCCAAACAATAAAGTCTGTGCAGTATATCGTCTCAAATGTTTGGCAAGAAGATTTAAGAAGGATATGCAGTATTACAGTGATTATACTGCTTTCATGAATGAAATCATTGCCTGTGGAGATGCTGAGAAGGTTCCACCTGAAGAAGCTGAGAAATGTTCAGCATGGTACATTCCTCATCATGGAGTGTATCATCCAAAAAAGCCTGGAAAAATTAGAGTTGTTTTTGATTGTTCTGCAAGGTTTCAAGGAACTTCTTTAAATGACCATCTTTTGACAGGCCCAGAGCTGACAAATACTCTAGTGGGTGTCTTGTGTCGTTTCAGGAAAAATCCAGTTGCCATTATGTGTGACATAGAACGCATGTTTCATCAGTTTCATGTCAAAGCAGAGGACCGAGATTATCTTCGATTCTTATGGTGGGACAACGGCAATTTGGAAGCTCAACCCTCAGTGTATAAAATGAAAGTTCATTTATTTGGTGCAGCTTCTTCCCCAGGTTGTGCAAATTATGGTCTTAAACATCTTGCTGCTGAAGGAAAAGGAATGTTCAATGAAGATGTTATCAGGTTCATCCAAAGGAACTTTTACGTTGATGATGGATTAGTAAGTGTGCCAACTGAAGCTGAAGCAATTGCTCTTGTGACTGAAGCTAAGAAACTCTGTAGCACTGGGAAACTTCGACTTCACAAGTTTATTTCCAACAGTAAGAAAGTTATCGCTTCAATTCCTCAAGAGGATCTTGCTAAAGGAGTAAAGGATTTGGATCTGGATCTGGGTGAGATGTATGTGGAGAGAGCACTTGGTGTTCAATGGTCAATTGCATCTGATGAATTCCAGTTTAGAGTCATTGTAAAGGAACATCCATTTACTCGCAGAGGAGTGTTGTCAACGATAGCATCTGTGTTTGATCCACTTGGATTTATGGCACCATTCATTTTGGTGGGCAAGAAGATCCTACAACAGCTGTGCTACAACAAGGCTAGTTGGGACGATTCATTGCCTGAAGAGTTGCAATCTCAATGGGAACGTTGGCTTTTAGATCTGCCAAATTTAGCTGATGTGAAGATCCCACGATGTTATGTTCCACAGATAAGTAACGAAGCCATTCGTTTTGAACTCCATCATTTCTCTGATGCTAGCATCTCAGGATATGGGGAATGCTCCTATCTTCGAACAGTCAGTGCATCAGGTGAGGTTCATTGCTCTTTCGTCATGGGAAAGTCACGAGTTGCACCAACAAAAATAACTACTATTCCAAGACTAGAACTTTCAGCTGCAGTGGTCGCTGTACGGGTCAGTGATATGCTGAAGAAAGAATTGGACATTAAGGATTTACAGGAATGTTTCTGGATTGATTCTAAGGTAGTTCTGGGATACATCAACAATGATGCTAGGAGATTTCAAGTTTTTGTAGCTAATCGTGTTCAACGTATCAAGTTGAGTACTGAATCGAATCAATGGAAATATGTAGGCACTGAAGACAATCCTGCAGATTCTGCTTCTAGAGGTTTGATGGTTGAACAACTAGTGGCGTCGAGTTGGCTCAAGGGACCAAAATTCTTGTGGCAGAAAGATCTTCCCAGTGAAGAAGTTAAGGTGGGAGATGTGATCACAAGTAATGATCCAGAGCTTCGAAAGGTTCAAGTTTTCAATATCCAAGCAAATAAAGAAAAATCATTGTTAGAACGTCTTCTCAAATTCTCGGACTGGGCAAGGATGGTGAAGGCCATTGCCAGACTTAAACGGTATGTAAGAGAAGCTAAAGGTTTTGAATCCAAAGCTTTTGAACCTACTACTTTGGAGCAAAGGAAAGATGCTGAGCTCTTTATCATTCGGTTAGTTCAAGAAGCAACCTTTTCCCATGAAATGACGAGTCTCAAGAAACAACTAGCATTTACATCTGATGCTCAAACCAAAAGCCAATTGTACAAGTTAAGTCCTTTCCTGGATAATCAAGGCATACTGCGAGTTGGAGGTCGCTTGGCAAATGCAACTCTTCATTTAGACGTAAAATATCCTGCCATTCTTCCAAGGAAAAATCATTTCTCAGCATTACTAATCAAACATTATCACGAACGAGTACAACATCAAGGGCGAGGAATGACCGTGAATGAACTTCGGTCCAATGGTATATGGATTCTTGGATGCAGTAGTGCTGTTTCTTCTCACATATACAAATGCCTGAAATGTAGGAAATTTAGAAGGTGTGTAGAAGAACAGAAAATGGCTGATCTTCCTGAAGATCGTGTGCAGCCAACTCCACCTTTTCTATTGTGTGGAATGGATTGTTTTGGACCTTTTTATGTTACCGATGGTAGAAGGCAACTCAAACGCTATGGGTTATTGTTGACTTGTATGTGTTCCAGAGCCATACACATTGAAATGCTTGATGCTCTGTCTACTGATGCATTTATTAATGCTCTCCGCTCCTTTATAGCCATTCGTGGAACAGTTCGCCAAATTCGATGTGATCAGGGTACGAACTTTGTGGGGGCAAGCAGAGAATTTATGAGCACATTGAAAACAATGGATCAAGAGCAGATAAAGAAACTTGGCTGCGAGTTGATCATGAACATTCCATCAGCAAGTCATATGGGAGGTGTCTGGGAAAGACAGATCCGTACCGTAAGAAATGTTTTGACTTCTGTTCTTGACCAGTGTCCTGGGGCACTTGACAGTACTTCCCTGCGAACTCTGTTGTATGAGGTTATGGCTATTGTGAATAGCAGGCCTTTGACTGTTGAGCATTTGAATGACCCTCTAGGTCCAGAACCTCTTACCCCAAATCACATCTTGACAATGAAGTCTATGATTGTGGAACCACCACCTGGAGAGTTTGTCAAAGAAGATCTTTATCTCCGTAAACGATGGCGCAAAGTGCAGTATTTAGTCAACAACTTCTGGTCGCGCTGGAGAAAAGAGTATCTTCTAAATCTTCAGCAAAGACAGAAATGGAATAAGAATCGCAGGAATGTTAAAGTGAATGACATAGTAATCCTTAAAGATGATGTTTCACCACGTAACAAGTGGAAATTGGCAAAGGTGGTAGACGTGTACCAAGGAAAGGATGGCAAAGTGAGACAAGTCAAGTTGTTAATGAGTGACTCTTCGCTTGATGGAAAGGGTAAGCGATTGTCTAAACCAAGTTACCTTGAGCGTCCAATACAGAAGGTAGTCATTCTTCTTGAAGCTGATTGAAGACTGCTTGATTTCACACTATCACTCCATGGGTTGCATTAATTTTCATAATTGTGTTTAAGTGTGATTTATAAAAAAGGAAAAAATCACAAGTGATTTGGTGGGAGTGTAGCAGATGTCATGTGTGTTTAAGATCTTATGCCAGTTCACCTAGGAACTAATTAAGGCGGAGCTAATTTCAGGGGGAACTATAAAAATGATGCACCACTGTGAGTAGAGAGACCAATGCATTCACTTCCAAGCATTCAACAAGCTAAGGAATGCTTATGCTTTTCTTGAGTTTCTCCCTTCCGTAACCAGCCAATGAGGTATGTTTGTTTTGTATGATTTGTTGGGTTTGTTTGATTTGAAGTGTGGTGTTGTTGTTGCTGTTTGTTTGGTGTGTGCATTTAACTGTTTGTTTATGAGCGGTGCTATTTATAAAGTTAAATTGTATTAGTTAAGATTATGTGATCCAGTGTTATGTGTGACCTTAATGTGGTGATTTGGATTAATTTGATATGGAAATGCACTGTTGTAATTCATTGTTGTATGTTTTTTAGTTCTTAAGTCTGGTACACCCCTGATGTCTTGTGGTTTGCTCTATGTTGAGAACTGAAGACTTGCTATGAAAATAAACCAGTCAGTAGAAACCAAAGACTCTTGCTCGTTTGTTGCTGGAGGGAGCTACAGTTTGCTTAGTCCATAAACAATCATTTTATGAAATACATAATTTATCCAGGCCTTTATATATTTATATTTTATATCTAAACTATAAATATACATTTTAACAAAAGTTTAAGAACATTACATGTAAAAAAAAATAAAAATCTATAGGGTAGGTTACAGGCTAAATCAATGCGCCTCGTCAGCTGAACATCACTGCGGTCACCGTATGCGCTTTTGTTTAATGCTTCATAAAGACAGATGACAGACACAGTCTCAATAAACACTTGATGCTTGCTGTCAACTAGGCTAGGTAATTTAGGGCATTTGTTATGAGATTGATAGGATCTGTGGTTGTCAAATAAGTTTTCTTATAATATTTTTGCTGAAAATCTGTTGTAACCCTTATTTCTGGCTGTTTACACACCAGTCTCTCCAACGTGGGTATCATAAATAAACGAGGGTTACCATGGTGATCATTCATTTCTTTTTCTTTAATCTGGAGCATCAACATGACATTCACAATCAGCATTACAACAGCATTGCATCTGTCAAACTTTTCTCCTACTTTCCGGTGCACCTCTCTTAAAGGAGCCAGAGCACATCAATAACTTTCACAACTAACAGCTATTAAACTTTGCACCAGACAAAAGTTAATAAAAAATCTTTATAAGTAGATTCAATGACATTTTTACATTTAAGTATTAATTAACAAAATATAAATTAAAATAATGAGTAAAATGTAAGGTTACACTGTAGTGTGCCTCATCACCAGTAAAATAACCAGCCTTTGTATTTAATGTATATTTTCCAATCAATGTATCGCATCCAAACTAAATTGTGGCCAGTTTTACTTATTATACTGTGCTTTGACTGGCTATGTAGTTTAAAAGCAAAATTGTTAGCTATAGTATTGAAAAACATAATTCACAATGCAAAACCCCGGCCCTGCAGTTATCTCTCTGAAAATAAAAATCTTATGGCCTATAGCCTACTTGTTTCGGTTTAGGCTATGGGACTAAATGTTTTTTTTATACTTACACTATTTTATCCCCTATACTAAACATAAATATAATACTAAATATATATATATATATATATATATATATATATATATATATATATATATATATATATATATATATATATTCACTTTGGGTAAAAAACTATCATTTAATCTTATTATAAATTAGCTTATATATTTATTTATTTGTTAAAAGTGACATGATTCTCCCCAGCTGTTCTTTTTAGGCTTACAGGACCTTGTCATAACAATGAACGGAATAACAACAACCTGCTAATAATAATAATAATAATAATAATTATTATTATTATTATGATTATTATGGTAATATTTGATCACCTGCCACTAGAAGCAAAACCTTAAAATAGGTGTCATTATGTCCCAGTTTGCATATCTCTTACTGGCTTTTATAAAATTAAGTAAAAGCATGCGATGAGCCGCAATTCTGTTTCTCTCTAACATACAAACTTTTATTTCATATATGAAAGAGAATTGCAGCACACCTTGAGTGCATGCGTTTATTTTTTTATAACTGCCAGAAACCATTTTAAGGTTGTGCCTATAGGCAGTTGGTCAAATTATAACAATTAGGCTATTAATAAAGCCAGTTATTCCGTTCATGGCAACGTCCTGAAAGCCTAAAAAGAAAAGCTGGTGGGAATTGTGTTGGTTTCAAACAAATGAATAAATTAACAAGCTAATTTATAATATGCTTAGACTATCATTTTTTTTCATTAGCCACACTTTATTCTGTGTGTGTGGTTACTATGACCCAGATGTGTAGCCAATGAAATAAAATGCTTAAACATTAAAATGTAAGGTTTAGAAAATTTAAGTATAGAAAATAAAATTCAGAGGGAGAGACAGTACTGTAACTGCAGACCAGGGTTTTGTTGCATTGTGAATTACATTTTTCCACACTATAAGCTATGCAGTGCAACAACTAACAATTTTTCTTTTGAAATAAATAGCCAGTCAAAGCACGGCACATCCCATTATTATGATATTAGCTTATAATAATAATTGTCAGGAATCCTTCTGGACTGTCAGATTCATTCACTGCACCTGAACAGCCCCAATCACCAGACTAATCACTAATCACCTTCACCTGTTGCTCATCACTGCTCACACTACATAAGCCTAGAACACTCACTCATTTATGGTTTGATTTATTTGTTATTAGCCAGACTTATTTCTCTTCGGTGTGACAGCATTTACCTGACGATGTAGCCTGCCTGCTCACCAGTTTGTCATCCTGTCTGTTATCTTGTCCTGTTAATCCTGTACTGTTTACCTCGACTGGCATCATCTTGTTTTTGTTACAACCCGAAGTTAAGTTCTGTTTGTTTGTCTTCTTTTTGTTGGTATTGGTTATTTCTTTTATGAACAACCTCAACATTGTTTGAAGTATCATTAAATATCTATTCTCTGTTAATCTGCCTTTGTCTTCTCTCTGATCCGTAATAATAATAATATTATTATTATTATTATTATTATTATTAATAATAATAATAATAGTAGTTTGTGTTTTATTTTTGTTATTCATAATATTAGACATTTGTTTGGACTGTGCTCTTTTCAAGCAGCATTTTTTTCATTCTGCAGGCTGTACGCTCTGGCAGTTGGTCAAATATTTGTTAGTTAGCCTATCATAAAGCAGAGTTATTCTGCAATCAGGTTATGTGCTCCACCAGGCTTATCATAATCTTACTAATATCTTGTAGTGTGCTGTGCCACAGTTTTCTGGTCTTGTAGTGTGCGCACGTTTAAGGTTTGTGTGTGCTGTAACCAGAGTTCATTATTGTTTACGATTTTAAAACTCCTGCAGCAGGTGAGGAGAAAACGAAAGCACATTAGAACAAGGAAAAATCAGATACTTATGAAAATCTTTAACATAATGACAAATTAAAAATGTAGCAAACAAATGACGGGCTTGTAACCCAATTACAGTGTAACATTAAATAAACCCCTATTTCCCACAGAACAAAAATCTATTTATGGGCAGGAACAAAAACTTTGTTCCTGCCCATAAATATACACTTTTATAAAAGGATATACACTTTTATATCTTTCTTGGAAAATATATCTTTTTGAAACTCATTTGATATAATTTTTATCTTTATTTTAATGTATTTTTGTTGGTCTGTTATCTGCAAAATAAGCAAGAAGAAAGAATAGCATGAAGTGCACAAGTCAGCTATATGCTTGTATACTTTAACACAATTTGTTATATAATGTGCAATATTTACAGTTCTAGAGAAGCCCGTTTTAAACTGTTTTAATTTTTAATGACATTATCATTCATTGCGCTGGTCACTTTAAATGAGCCAGGGCAGGCTTTACAGGCTATTTGCAGCGCTGACCTTGTTCCCAGATCACTTCGGAAGAATGAACTTGGTTGGATGAATGATAGAAGTAAGAAACTCATTGTGAGGAAGAAGATGCTTTGTGCATGCCTGACCACAATTTTTTTTGTTTTTGTTTTTGAGAGAGTGTACATGCCGAATTTTGCCAGCCTGTCAAGATGAAAAATTGCTTGCAGCGCCTTAATATTTATAACATAACTATAAGAAATAAGACTTATGACTCCAGAAGAATTTGTTTTATGGATACTGTGGCATAATAATACTGTGAAATTGTCCTTGGTTAGTTAAAGACAATGTGGGAAATATTACTTTAAATTCACTTCATTTTGAATTGACTTAAACTGCATGTGTTACCCACTACATTGCAAAGTTACTTGTCAAATTACCATGGACCATTAATTTGAGTTTAAATTCTTTCATTAGCTTGTTTATGAAAACTGCATGCATGAAAAAAATGACATTCAGTTAAAGATTCAATAACTGAAATATAAAAAAAAAAAAAGTTTTATTAGATTAATCCTCTTTAGAGAATTAAGTTACACATTTAAATGGTGAGTTGTCGCCATCTATTGTCGTTATGTCATTGCTACAGATTTATTTAGTCCTATTTTGAATTAATAAATCATTATTTTGACTTTTTGTCTTGTAATTTTAATTTAGTATATCATAACTTGGGCTTTGCTCAACAGGCAGAAAGGAGCTTAATTACAGTTTTATCAAAACTTGTCAATTATTTATTGTCAATTGTTTGCACACAAGAATGTTTTGTCTTGGTGATTTGGAGTTTCCAGTACAGAGACCAAAAGTATATAGTGTAAAGTTTTGCAAACAATAAATGTATAAAAAGATCAGATAAAAAAAACTCTAAGTGCCATCTAGAAATCACCAAATCAGACATAAGAAGACTGCAGTGGACTATCAGGACAGCGGAGAGGATTAGTGCACCTGCTCAACCTCCAGATCTCTACATATCTTTCTCTATACATCTTTATTATTAGATTAGTTGCTTCCTGTTTTATTCATACATATACACAACCCTTACTGTATATGATTTTGTATCCAAAATGTTTTATTATTTACTTTATCCACTTATGTCATTCTGTGTTCTTGTGTTGATTTGTATGTATATACTGTATGTATATGTGCTTCTGGAAAAAAAAACACCTTGTGTGTTTGCAGACACTTGTCAAATAAATCTCATTCTGATTTCTCTGGACACATATTTCAAAGAAATCTCAGCAGCTGAATAACAAACATTATTATTATGCATTATTATGCCATCAAACATAACATAACAGAAGATGTCTGGCCTTTCATAATACTAAATATCTGCTACAGATCATTGACTGCAAAACATTTATTGTGATTTAAGTGAAATTACATTATACATATAATAAGTTGGTTAATTGGAGAAATTAGTAAATGATAGCACTTTAAAATGAGACCAGTTTAAAAAAAGACGTGTTAACACGTAAATTGCGTGTTAACACGTAAATGACGTGTTAACACGTACCAACGTGTTAACGCGTAAATTACGTGTTAACGCGTAAATTACGTGTTAACACGCAATTACGCGTTAACACGTTTGTTGCAGACGTTTTGGCCCCAACGGCCTTCCATAGGCTACGGGCATGATGTAGTGGAGTACCAAGTAACATGCTATTAGGTTATGTGACCGCTAGATGGCGATCTTGGATAATAAGAAGCTTACCACCACTAGGAGTTTGTCAGAGTCATTGGTCTTTAATTATAATCATCTGTCTCCCTATTCTACTGCATCCCAGAATAACACACGGCACCAAAAAAAAAAAATGTAAAAATATATATTCAGTATATTTAATATGTTTTTGTCCGCAACTCGCCGTCACGCCGTGACGGAGATTCCCGAGCCTGTTTGGTCCAATGGGAGGCGTGCTCTCCTCAGCGCTCACCATGACAACGAGACTCCCAGCAGTGACGTCGCCATGTAAACATTTGCATATGCATTCCTATAAAGCACGGCGGTTCTCGCTCGGTGTTGTCAGTTCTCTCGGGGCTGCTCTTAGAAATTGACCAAGGTAAGTTCAAAATAAACTTCTCTTTCTAAACACCTGTCTCGTGTTTTTATTTGTCATGTACAGCAATACACTGCCATACAGGTCTGTTGAATGCATTTGTACGCAACGTGGTTTGACAATAAAGTAGCCTAACAAGTAAATAGTTGTTAAAAATGTACCTTCATTAGTCAACATTTGGGGAAGGTAGTAAAAAGTTAATCAAAGATGTCCTAAGACATAATGGTAATGTTATGGATGTTACATGACTGTATTTATTATTACGTATGTATGTTTAAAACCAGCAGAATATACTATATATTTAACATGTCATGAACTTACTGTTCTTCAAAAAATTGCTCAATAAAAATTTCCTTAAGACAAGAATGGGTATTGTTTTGGTCTTTTTTTCTTTTTTTTTCCCCTTTTTTTTTGTCAAACTACTGTAGGTTTTAAGTTACTACAGCAGATATAGGCTACCTATATCATTATATTGGTAGTCAGAGTTATTTTAATGACCCAAATCGAGTAAAATGTCTCCTACTCAAGTACTTTTTGCATGCAAAAGTCAAATTTACAGTTTTCAACAACAAAATTTTGTCTCGTAAAAATGACCCGTGGGGTGTGAGAAAAAAGTTAATGTCAAGTTATATATTATATATAAAAGAAGTGGAACAAGTTGTCATACTATTTAGTCATAATGCATTTTTCTGTACATTTCCATTAGACGTTTTTTTCTAAATCTATAATTGGTAAATTGCTCCCAGGTCAATCTGGACTTTGTCTAACGAAGGTGAGGTGTATCTGAAAGGAGATTGTCCTATGTTCACATTTCTACTTTTGTTTTGGGTTTGTTTTTTGTTTTCTTTGTCCTATGAAGTGCTGTCTTTTTCTTTCTGTATCACAATGACATGATCTGGCAACGAATCGCAGTACAAGCTGCAAAACAATGAAATAAATTAGCCGTAGCTTACATGAGGACGTCCATCCAGAGTACGCTGTTACATTGACAACATGAGTAAGTAATTTGACTGTCTTATCCGTACACAATGACACAAGGACTTGTCATTCTGACGGCACTGACATGTTCATTGAGAGATGAACCAAGGACTTTAAGCAAGAGACTGGCCTCTGCAGGTAATCCATGCTGTTTGGCTATTTGTATGTGCTGTTTTGAGAAATGCACTCACTGCTCAGCAAATTTCAAATCTGAGAAGTTTACCAAAGCGACTGAAAAAAAAAAACTGTAATACAACACAAGTTTATGCAAAGATGAAAAGTCTGCAAAGACAAAAGTGTGTATTTTTATTTGCACATATCACTTTATAAAAATAGTAGCGTATACATAATTCGGTTTTATATTCTTGGCTTAATATTTAATACTCGTTTTGATGTAACCATGTCTATAGTGGAATGGAACATCACAACCATGGTTTCTGCAGGTGTCAGTCACTATTTCAAATGTATGACTTTTTAAGTCTTTTCTTAAAACCATCGTGACCCCGACATTTCTCAGAGGTGGCTATAAATATACAAATGTTGCACACATAACAATAGGCCTATATAAACATGAGCATATTGCCAACACAAAGAGTGCAACAGTCTTAACAGTCATGGGCTATATAGTGTGTATAATCATTTATTCCTTTCTTTAATTTAATATTAATAACCTAACCTCAAGGAGACTGGTGGACAGCATGTGTTCAGGACAAGTCCATTGGTTTAATTTTGGAGATCATCCTCAATGGTCAGTTGTGGCCTGTGTTCATTTTCAATTTGATTACCATAAAGGGGTCATAAAGTTTAACCTGGTGCTATAAGTTCAGTCTGTGCTGTTGATCTGACGTACAATCTAATCTAATACACAATTCTATGACAAAAATTAAGGGCCGATGGCTCTTTATTTGCATGCGATCCTTGCATGCATGAAATATTGCACATCATGACAAGTTTTGCTTGCTAACTGAAAACGTGCTAGATATAATGCAGTTTTTCGTTCAGAATTGTGGTATTTTTAAAGTACTATCAAGTTTTCTAACTGGCGAGCGACATGATCTAGTGGGTCCGTCATCTTTAATGTGCGCGTTGGTGATTTCAGGAGGCGTGCCTTTGGACAGCAGGGGAGGGATTGTATTTGAAATATTATGCTAACCAGTTAGCATTTTGGCAGATCACCTAGTGCAGCTTTAACTGATGTCACACTAAAGCTCCGATCTGTCAGAAGTCAAACTGTGGCATTTAAATATGGTCAGTAGTAAAGTAGAACTTATTGTGGTATTTTCAGCATTTTTTGTTAGCATGATTTGGAGGGGCTCAAAAAAATAAGCCAATGTTGTTCTTGAAAGTATCTTTTTGACCTTTGAAAAAGTACATAGTTCATGGCATAAAGACACACTGAAGGGGAGGTTTTCACTCATCAAAACAACTAATTAAATAAAAGACACCAAACATCCCCTAAAAGGTCATTCAGGGTGACAATAACAGTTCAAGCATCTAAAAAATATTATTCCTTCATTTTCTTTTCGGCTTGGTCCCTTTATTATTACACGCCACCGTGGAATTAACCTGCCAACTTATCCAGCACAATTTTTACGCAGCGGATGACCTTCCGGCCGCAACCCATCTCTGGGAAACATCCACACACACACACACTCAGTCACACTCATACACTACGGAAAACTTGGCCCACCCAATTCACCTGTACCGCATGTCTTTGGACTTGTGGGGGAAACCGGAGCACCCGGAGGAAAACCCACGCGAATGCAGGGAGAACATGCAAACTCCACACAGAAACGGTAGCTGACCCAGCTGAGGCTCGAACCAGTGACCTTCCTGCTGTGAGGCAACGGCACTACCTACTGCGTCACCTAAAAATATTATATGTATGGCAAATTTATATCCTAAATAGAGGGTCTCATCACTACAATTTATTTGTGTCTTTTTATTTTTGACAACCAAAGAGTGCTTAAACGGTCGGACGTCTATAAAGAGAGAGACGCTTGCTTAGCATGGCACAAGGTCCATTAGACCTTGTTTTATTGGATTTGGCAACCAAAGTATTGAGTCCCTAAAGAGATAGTTCACCCTAAAAATGAAAATGCACTCACCATTTACTGACCTACATGCATGTAGTTCTACACGTTTATTCATACGTTTGCATTACTGAGAGCAGGAGAGAGACCGGCTGCACTAGTAGGCAGTGACGTTATCTTCATAATATTGTTTAATTAGCATAAATGATTAGCAAATGAATCTGTCTCGTCAGCCTTTACAAGTGAAGGAATTATCTACACACAATCTGAATTCCCAATTAGAATAATACTACAAACTATATAATACTATTCATGAAAACACCTAAATATCAGACTAATCCAAATGCCCAACACGAGCGAGCTGCGCTCCAGATCAGCTCGATGACGTATAATGTCTCCGACGCCGCCTATAGTCCCATTTAGCAACTTGATAGCAAGCGTCTTTTTAAAGAAGCATAACCCATTAAAAAAGTCAAGAGTGTGCTGTAAGTGATGTGTTTTATGTCGTAGAACAAAACGTGAAAGTATTTTGAGTTTGTGTTTGCCACGAACCTTATTTAAGCGATTTTACTGAAACCCCATCGAGAAAACCCATTGACTTTGGGACGAAGGAACCGGAACTGCTAAAATTCTAACTCGCTTCCGGGGTTTTGCATACAAATTGACGTCATAGTTCCTCCACTCAATTAGGAGTAGGCTAGCCTCAACAAGACTGACTGCTCATTTAGTCTACATCTAGGCCTATTGAACTACGTGCTTTAGCATAGGCCAACGAACTGCAGTACAGACACCAATTCTCACTTAAGCTCATTTCAGGTTATGATTAGACCTGTCCAGTTTCATCTGAAACGCATCCCAGATGACCTTCTGAAGTGGTTTGAGCGATCGGATGGATATCTGATCAGAACAAAAAAAAACAAAACAAACGAATGAAGTGAGCAAACAGCCTCAAAAACACTGACGTGACAGGAATATATATTGAATATAAATATATTATATTCATTATTTGATTAATATATAATATTCAATTACATAAAATAATTAAAAGGACAAATGCTGGACCTTTTGGCAACACTTTTTCAGTTTAGGTCACAATTCACAGTATTAACAAACAATTAAACTAACACTACTGGCATAATAAACTAACTAGCTGTTTGTTAATAATTAGTAAGGTACTAATTGGGTTTACGTTTAGGTTAGGGCTAGGCATGCCCCCACCCCGGCTACGGGCATGATGTAGTGGAGTAGCAAGTAACATGCTATTAGGTTATGTGACCGCTAGATGGCGATCTTGGATAATAAGAAGCTTACCACCACTAGGAGTTTGTCAGAGTCATTGGTCTTTAATTATAATCATCTGTCTCCCTATTCTACTGCATCCCAGAATAACACACGGCACCAAAAAAAAAAAATGTAAAAATATATATTCAGTATATTTAATATGTTTTTGTCCGCAACTCGCCGTCACGCCGTGACGGAGATTCCCGAGCCTGTTTGGTCCAATGGGAGGCGTGCTCTCCTCAGCGCTCACCATGACAACGAGACTCCCAGCAGTGACGTCGCCATGTAAACATTTGCATATGCATTCCTATAAAGCACGGCGGTTCTCGCTCGGTGTTGTCAGTTCTCTCGGGGCTGCTCTTAGAAATTGACCAAGGTAAGTTCAAAATAAACTTCTCTTTCTAAACACCTGTCTCGTGTTTTTATTTGTCATGTACAGCAATACACTGCCATACAGGTCTGTTGAATGCATTTGTACGCAACGTGGTTTGACAATAAAGTAGCCTAACAAGTAAATAGTTGTTAAAAATGTACCTTCATTAGTCAACATTTGGGGAAGGTAGTAAAAAGTTAATCAAAGATGTCCTAAGACATAATGGTAATGTTATGGATGTTACATGACTGTGTTTATTATTACGTATGTATGTTTAAAACCAGCAGAATATACTATATATTTAACATGTCATGAACTTACTGTTCTTCAAAAAATTGCTCAATAAAAATTTCCTTAAGACAAGAATGGGTATTGTTTTGGTCTTTTTTTCTTTTTCCCCCCCTTTTTTTTGTCAAACTACTGTAGGTTTTAAGTTACTACAGCAGATATAGGCTACCTATATCATTATATTGGTAGTCAGAGTTATTTTAATGACCCAAATCGAGTAAAATGTCTCCTACTCAAGTACTTTTTGCATGCAAAAGTCAAATTTACAGTTTTCAACAACAAAATTTTGTCTCGTAAAAATGACCCGTGGGGTGTGAGAAAAAAGTTAATGTCAAGTTATATATTATATATAAAAGAAGTGGAACAAGTTGTCATACTATTTAGTCATAATGCATTTTTCTGTACATTTCCATTAGACGTTTTTTTCTAAATCTATAATTGGTAAATTGCTCCCAGGTCAATCTGGACTTTGTCTAACGAAGGTGAGGTGTATCTGAAAGGAGATTGTCCTATGTTCACATTTCTACTTTTGTTTTGGGTTTGTTTTTTGTTTTCTTTGTCCTATGAAGTGCTGTCTTTTTCTTTCTGTATCACAATGACATGATCTGGCAACGAATCACAGTACAAGCCGCAAAACAATGAAATAAATTAGCCGTAGCTTACATGAGGACGTCCATCCAGAGTACGCTGTTACATTGACAACATGAGTAAGTAATTTGACTGTCTTATCCGTACACAATGACACAAGGACTTGTCATTCTGACGGCACTGACATGTTCATTGAGAGATGAACCAAGGACTTTAAGCAAGAGACTGGCCTCTGCAGGTAATCCATGCTGTTTGGCTATTTGTATGTGCTGTTTTGAGAAATGCACTCACTGCTCAGCAAATTTCAAATCTGAGAAGTTTACCAAAGCGACTGAAAAAAAAAAACTGTAATACAACACAAGTTTATGCAAAGATGAAAAGTCTGCAAAGACAAAAGTGTGTATTTTTATTTGCACATATCACTTTATAAAAATAGTAGCGTATACATAATTCGGTTTTATATTCTTGGCTTAATATTTAATACTCGTTTTGATGTAACCATGTCTATAGTGGAATGGAACATCACAACCATGGTTTCTGCAGGTGTCAGTCACTATTTCAAATGTATGACTTTTTAAGTCTTTTCTTAAAACCATTGTGACCCCGACATTTCTCAGAGGTGGCTATAAATATACAAATGTTGCACACATAACAATAGGCCTATATAAACATGAGCATATTGCCAACACAAAGAGTGCAACAGTCTTAACAGTCATGGGCTATATAGTGTATATAATCATTTATTCCTTTCTTTAATTTAATATTAATAACCTAACCTCAAGGAGACTGGTGGACAGCATGTGTTCAGGACAAGTCCATTGGTTTAATTTTGGAGATCATCCTCAATGGTCAGTTGTGGCCTGTGTTCATTTTCAATTTGATTACCATAAAGGGGTCATAAAGTTTAACCTGGTGCTATAAGTTCAGTCTGTGCTGTTGATCTGACGTACAATCTAATCTAATACACAATTCTATGACAAAAATTAAGGGCCGATGGCTCTTTATTTGCATGCGATCCTTGCATGCATGAAATATTGCACATCATGACAAGTTTTGCTTGCTAACTGAAAACGTGCTAGATATAATGCAGTTTTTCGTTCAGAATTGTGGTATTTTTAAAGTACTATCAAGTTTTCTAACTGGCGAGCGACATGATCTAGTGGGTCCGTCATCTTTAATGTGCGCGTTGGTGATTTCAGGAGGCGTGCCTTTGGACAGCAGGGGAGGGATTGTATTTGAAATATTATGCTAACCAGTTAGCATTTTGGCAGATCACCTAGTGCAGCTTTAACTGATGTCACACTAAAGCTCCGATCTGTCAGAAGTCAAACTGTGGCATTTAAATATGGTCAGTAGTAAAGTAGAACTTATTGTGGTATTTTCAGCATTTTTTGTTAGCATGATTTGGAGGGGCTCAAAAAAATAAGCCAATGTTGTTCTTGAAAGTATCTTTTTGACCTTTGAAAAAGTACATAGTTCATGGCATAAAGACACACTGAAGGGGAGGTTTTCACTCATCAAAACAACTAATTAAATAAAAGACACCAAACATCCCCTAAAAGGTCATTCAGGGTGACAATAACAGTTCAAGCATCTAAAAAATATTATTCCTTCATTTTCTTTTCGGCTTGGTCCCTTTATTATTACACGCCACCGTGGAATTAACCTGCCAACTTATCCAGCACAATTTTTACGCAGCGGATGACCTTCCGGCCGCAACCCATCTCTGGGAAACATCCACACACACACACACTCAGTCACACTCATACACTACGGAAAACTTGGCCCACCCAATTCACCTGTACCGCATGTCTTTGGACTTGTGGGGGAAACCGGAGCACCCGGAGGAAAACCCACGCGAATGCAGGGAGAACATGCAAACTCCACACAGAAACGGTAGCTGACCCAGCTGAGGCTCGAACCAGTGACCTTCCTGCTGTGAGGCAACGGCACTACCTACTGCGTCACCTAAAAATATTATATGTATGGCAAATTTATATCCTAAATAGAGGGTCTCATCACTACAATTTATTTGTGTCTTTTTATTTTTGACAACCAAAGAGTGCTTAAACGGTCGGACGTCTATAAAGAGAGAGACGCTTGCTTAGCATGGCACAAGGTCCATTAGACCTTGTTTTATTGGATTTGGCAACCAAAGTATTGAGTCCCTAAAGAGATAGTTCACCCTAAAAATGAAAATGCACTCACCATTTACTGACCTACATGCATGTAGTTCTACACGTTTATTCATACGTTTGCATTACTGAGAGCAGGAGAGAGACCGGCTGCACTAGTAGGCAGTGACGTTATCTTCATAATATTGTTTAATTAGCATAAATGATTAGCAAATGAATCTGTCTCGTCAGCCTTTACAAGTGAAGGAATTATCTACACACAATCTGAATTCCCAATTAGAATAATACTACAAACTATATAATACTATTCATGAAAACACCTAAATATCAGACTAATCCAAATGCCCAACACGAGCGAGCTGCGCTCCAGATCAGCTCGATGACGTATAATGTCTCCGACGCCGCCTATAGTCCCATTTAGCAACTTGATAGCAAGCGTCTTTTTAAAGAAGCATAACCCATTAAAAAAGTCAAGAGTGTGCTGTAAGTGATGTGTTTTATGTCGTAGAACAAAACGTGAAAGTATTTTGAGTTTGTGTTTGCCACGAACCTTATTTAAGCGATTTTACTGAAACCCCATCGAGAAAACCCATTGACTTTGGGACGAAGGAACCGGAACTGCTAAAATTCTAACTCGCTTCCGGGGTTTTGCATACAAATTGACGTCATAGTTCCTCCACTCAATTAGGAGTAGGCTAGCCTCAACAAGACTGACTGCTCATTTAGTCTACATCTAGGCCTATTGAACTACGTGCTTTAGCATAGGCCAACGAACTGCAGTACAGACACCAATTCTCACTTAAGCTCATTTCAGGTTATGATTAGACCTGTCCAGTTTCATCTGAAACGCATCCCAGATGACCTTCTGAAGTGGTTTGAGCGATCGGATGGATATCTGATCAGAACAAAAAAAAACCAAACGAATGAAGTGAGCAAACAGCCTCAAAAACACTGACGTGACAGGAATATATATTGAATATAAATATATTATATTCATTATTTGATTAATATATAATATTCAATTACATAAAATAATTAAAAGGACAAATGCTGGACCTTTTGGCAACACTTTTTCAGTTTAGGTCACAATTCACAGTATTAACAAACAATTAAACTAACACTACTGGCATAATAAACTAACTAGCTGTTTGTTAATAATTAGTAAGGTACTAATTGGGTTTACGTTTAGGTTAGGGCTAGGCATGCCCCCACCCCGGCTACGGGCATGATGTAGTGGAGTAGCAAGTAACATGCTATTAGGTTATGTGACCGCTAGATGGCGATCTTGGATAATAAGAAGCTTACCACCACTAGGAGTTTGTCAGAGTCATTGGTCTTTAATTATAATCATCTGTCTCCCTATTCTACTGCATCCCAGAATAACACACGGCACCAAAAAAAAAAATGTAAAAATATATATTCAGTATATTTAATATGTTTTTGTCCGCAACTCGCCGTCACGCCGTGACGGAGATTCCCGAGCCTGTTTGGTCCAATGGGAGGCGTGCTCTCCTCAGCGCTCACCATGACAACGAGACTCCCAGCAGTGACGTCGCCATGTAAACATTTGCATATGCATTCCTATAAAGCACGGCGGTTCTCGCTCGGTGTTGTCAGTTCTCTCGGGGCTGCTCTTAGAAATTGACCAAGGTAAGTTCAAAATAAACTTCTCTTTCTAAACACCTGTCTCGTGTTTTTATTTGTCATGTACAGCAATACACTGCCATACAGGTCTGTTGAATGCATTTGTACGCAACGTGGTTTGACAATAAAGTAGCCTAACAAGTAAATAGTTGTTAAAAATGTACCTTCATTAGTCAACATTTGGGGAAGGTAGTAAAAAGTTAATCAAAGATGTCCTAAGACATAATGGTAATGTTATGGATGTTACATGACTGTGTTTATTATTACGTATGTATGTTTAAAACCAGCAGAATATACTATATATTTAACATGTCATGAACTTACTGTTCTTCAAAAAATTGCTCAATAAAAATTTCCTTAAGACAAGAATGGGTATTGTTTTGGTCTTTTTTTCTTTTTCCCCCCCTTTTTTTTGTCAAACTACTGTAGGTTTTAAGTTACTACAGCAGATATAGGCTACCTATATCATTATATTGGTAGTCAGAGTTATTTTAATGACCCAAATCGAGTAAAATGTCTCCTACTCAAGTACTTTTTGCATGCAAAAGTCAAATTTACAGTTTTCAACAACAAAATTTTGTCTCGTAAAAATGACCCGTGGGGTGTGAGAAAAAAGTTAATGTCAAGTTATATATTATATATAAAAGAAGTGGAACAAGTTGTCATACTATTTAGTCATAATGCATTTTTCTGTACATTTCCATTAGACGTTTTTTTCTAAATCTATAATTGGTAAATTGCTCCCAGGTCAATCTGGACTTTGTCTAACGAAGGTGAGGTGTATCTGAAAGGAGATTGTCCTATGTTCACATTTCTACTTTTGTTTTGGGTTTGTTTTTTGTTTTCTTTGTCCTATGAAGTGCTGTCTTTTTCTTTCTGTATCACAATGACATGATCTGGCAACGAATCACAGTACAAGCCGCAAAACAATGAAATAAATTAGCCGTAGCTTACATGAGGACGTCCATCCAGAGTACGCTGTTACATTGACAACATGAGTAAGTAATTTGACTGTCTTATCCGTACACAATGACACAAGGACTTGTCATTCTGACGGCACTGACATGTTCATTGAGAGATGAACCAAGGACTTTAAGCAAGAGACTGGCCTCTGCAGGTAATCCATGCTGTTTGGCTATTTGTATGTGCTGTTTTGAGAAATGCACTCACTGCTCAGCAAATTTCAAATCTGAGAAGTTTACCAAAGCGACTGAAAAAAAAAAACTGTAATACAACACAAGTTTATGCAAAGATGAAAAGTCTGCAAAGACAAAAGTGTGTATTTTTATTTGCACATATCACTTTATAAAAATAGTAGCGTATACATAATTCGGTTTTATATTCTTGGCTTAATATTTAATACTCGTTTTGATGTAACCATGTCTATAGTGGAATGGAACATCACAACCATGGTTTCTGCAGGTGTCAGTCACTATTTCAAATGTATGACTTTTTAAGTCTTTTCTTAAAACCATTGTGACCCCGACATTTCTCAGAGGTGGCTATAAATATACAAATGTTGCACACATAACAATAGGCCTATATAAACATGAGCATATTGCCAACACAAAGAGTGCAACAGTCTTAACAGTCATGGGCTATATAGTGTGTATAATCATTTATTCCTTTCTTTAATTTAATATTAATAACCTAACCTCAAGGAGACTGGTGGACAGCATGTGTTCAGGACAAGTCCATTGGTTTAATTTTGGAGATCATCCTCAATGGTCAGTTGTGGCCTGTGTTCATTTTCAATTTGATTACCATAAAGGGGTCATAAAGTTTAACCTGGTGCTATAAGTTCAGTCTGTGCTGTTGATCTGACGTACAATCTAATCTAATACACAATTCTATGACAAAAATTAAGGGCCGATGGCTCTTTATTTGCATGCGATCCTTGCATGCATGAAATATTGCACATCATGACAAGTTTTGCTTGCTAACTGAAAACGTGCTAGATATAATGCAGTTTTTCGTTCAGAATTGTGGTATTTTTAAAGTACTATCAAGTTTTCTAACTGGCGAGCGACATGATCTAGTGGGTCCGTCATCTTTAATGTGCGCGTTGGTGATTTCAGGAGGCGTGCCTTTGGACAGCAGGGGAGGGATTGTATTTGAAATATTATGCTAACCAGTTAGCATTTTGGCAGATCACCTAGTGCAGCTTTAACTGATGTCACACTAAAGCTCCGATCTGTCAGAAGTCAAACTGTGGCATTTAAATATGGTCAGTAGTAAAGTAGAACTTATTGTGGTATTTTCAGCATTTTTTGTTAGCATGATTTGGAGGGGCTCAAAAAAATAAGCCAATGTTGTTCTTGAAAGTATCTTTTTGACCTTTGAAAAAGTACATAGTTCATGGCATAAAGACACACTGAAGGGGAGGTTTTCACTCATCAAAACAACTAATTAAATAAAAGACACCAAACATCCCCTAAAAGGTCATTCAGGGTGACAATAACAGTTCAAGCATCTAAAAAATATTATTCCTTCATTTTCTTTTCGGCTTGGTCCCTTTATTATTACACGCCACCGTGGAATTAACCTGCCAACTTATCCAGCACAATTTTTACGCAGCGGATGACCTTCCGGCCGCAACCCATCTCTGGGAAACATCCACACACACACACACACTCAGTCACACTCATACACTACGGAAAACTTGGCCCACCCAATTCACCTGTACCGCATGTCTTTGGACTTGTGGGGGAAACCGGAGCACCCGGAGGAAAACCCACGCGAATGCAGGGAGAACATGCAAACTCCACACAGAAACGGTAGCTGACCCAGCTGAGGCTCGAACCAGTGACCTTCCTGCTGTGAGGCAACGGCACTACCTACTGCGTCACCTAAAAATATTATATGTATGGCAAATTTATATCCTAAATAGAGGGTCTCATCACTACAATTTATTTGTGTCTTTTTATTTTTGACAACCAAAGAGTGCTTAAACGGTCGGACGTCTATAAAGAGAGAGACGCTTGCTTAGCATGGCACAAGGTCCATTAGACCTTGTTTTATTGGATTTGGCAACCAAAGTATTGAGTCCCTAAAGAGATAGTTCACCCTAAAAATGAAAATGCACTCACCATTTACTGACCTACATGCATGTAGTTCTACACGTTTATTCATACGTTTGCATTACTGAGAGCAGGAGAGAGACCGGCTGCACTAGTAGGCAGTGACGTTATCTTCATAATATTGTTTAATTAGCATAAATGATTAGCAAATGAATCTGTCTCGTCAGCCTTTACAAGTGAAGGAATTATCTACACACAATCTGAATTCCCAATTAGAATAATACTACAAACTATATAATACTATTCATGAAAACACCTAAATATCAGACTAATCCAAATGCCCAACACGAGCGAGCTGCGCTCCAGATCAGCTCGATGACGTATAATGTCTCCGACGCCGCCTATAGTCCCATTTAGCAACTTGATAGCAAGCGTCTTTTTAAAGAAGCATAACCCATTAAAAAAGTCAAGAGTGTGCTGTAAGTGATGTGTTTTATGTCGTAGAACAAAACGTGAAAGTATTTTGAGTTTGTGTTTGCCACGAACCTTATTTAAGCGATTTTACTGAAACCCCATCGAGAAAACCCATTGACTTTGGGACGAAGGAACCGGAACTGCTAAAATTCTAACTCGCTTCCGGGGTTTTGCATACAAATTGACGTCATAGTTCCTCCACTCAATTAGGAGTAGGCTAGCCTCAACAAGACTGACTGCTCATTTAGTCTACATCTAGGCCTATTGAACTACGTGCTTTAGCATAGGCCAACGAACTGCAGTACAGACACCAATTCTCACTTAAGCTCATTTCAGGTTATGATTAGACCTGTCCAGTTTCATCTGAAACGCATCCCAGATGACCTTCTGAAGTGGTTTGAGCGATCGGATGGATATCTGATCAGAACAAAAAAAAACAAAACAAACGAATGAAGTGAGCAAACAGCCTCAAAAACACTGACGTGACAGGAATATATATTGAATATAAATATATTATATTCATTATTTGATTAATATATAATATTCAATTACATAAAATAATTAAAAGGACAAATGCTGGACCTTTTGGCAACACTTTTTCAGTTTAGGTCACAATTCACAGTATTAACAAACAATTAAACTAACACTACTGGCATAATAAACTAACTAGCTGTTTGTTAATAATTAGTAAGGTACTAATTGGGTTTACGTTTAGGTTAGGGCTAGGCATGCCCCCACCCCGGCTACGGGCATGATGTAGTGGAGTAGCAAGTAACATGCTATTAGGTTATGTGACCGCTAGATGGCGATCTTGGATAATAAGAAGCTTACCACCACTAGGAGTTTGTCAGAGTCATTGGTCTTTAATTATAATCATCTGTCTCCCTATTCTACTGCATCCCAGAATAACACACGGCACCAAAAAAAAAATGTAAAAATATATATTCAGTATATTTAATATGTTTTTGTCCGCAACTCGCCGTCACGCCGTGACGGAGATTCCCGAGCCTGTTTGGTCCAATGGGAGGCGTGCTCTCCTCAGCGCTCACCATGACAACGAGACTCCCAGCAGTGACGTCGCCATGTAAACATTTGCATATGCATTCCTATAAAGCACGGCGGTTCTCGCTCGGTGTTGTCAGTTCTCTCGGGGCTGCTCTTAGAAATTGACCAAGGTAAGTTCAAAATAAACTTCTCTTTCTAAACACCTGTCTCGTGTTTTTATTTGTCATGTACAGCAATACACTGCCATACAGGTCTGTTGAATGCATTTGTACGCAACGTGGTTTGACAATAAAGTAGCCTAACAAGTAAATAGTTGTTAAAAATGTACCTTCATTAGTCAACATTTGGGGAAGGTAGTAAAAAGTTAATCAAAGATGTCCTAAGACATAATGGTAATGTTATGGATGTTACATGACTGTATTTATTATTACGTATGTATGTTTAAAACCAGCAGAATATACTATATATTTAACATGTCATGAACTTACTGTTCTTCAAAAAATTGCTCAATAAAAAATTTCCTTAAGACAAGAATGGGTATTGTTTTGGTCTTTTTTTCTTTTTCCCCCCCTTTTTTTTGTCAAACTACTGTAGGTTTTAAGTTACTACAGCAGATATAGGCTACCTATATCATTATATTGGTAGTCAGAGTTATTTTAATGACCCAAATCGAGTAAAATGTCTCCTACTCAAGTACTTTTTGCATGCAAAAGTCAAATTTACAGTTTTCAACAACAAAATTTTGTCTCGTAAAAATGACCCGTGGGGTGTGAGAAAAAAGTTAATGTCAAGTTATATATTATATATAAAAGAAGTGGAACAAGTTGTCATACTATTTAGTCATAATGCATTTTTCTGTACATTTCCATTAGACGTTTTTTTCTAAATCTATAATTGGTAAATTGCTCCCAGGTCAATCTGGACTTTGTCTAACGAAGGTGAGGTGTATCTGAAAGGAGATTGTCCTATGTTCACATTTCTACTTTTGTTTTGGGTTTGTTTTTTGTTTTCTTTGTCCTATGAAGTGCTGTCTTTTTCTTTCTGTATCACAATGACATGATCTGGCAACGAATCACAGTACAAGCCGCAAAACAATGAAATAAATTAGCCGTAGCTTACATGAGGACGTCCATCCAGAGTACGCTGTTACATTGACAACATGAGTAAGTAATTTGACTGTCTTATCCGTACACAATGACACAAGGACTTGTCATTCTGACGGCACTGACATGTTCATTGAGAGATGAACCAAGGACTTTAAGCAAGAGACTGGCCTCTGCAGGTAATCCATGCTGTTTGGCTATTTGTATGTGCTGTTTTGAGAAATGCACTCACTGCTCAGCAAATTTCAAATCTGAGAAGTTTACCAAAGCGACTGAAAAAAAAAAACTGTAATACAACACAAGTTTATGCAAAGATGAAAAGTCTGCAAAGACAAAAGTGTGTATTTTTATTTGCACATATCACTTTATAAAAATAGTAGCGTATACATAATTCGGTTTTATATTCTTGGCTTAATATTTAATACTCGTTTTGATGTAACCATGTCTATAGTGGAATGGAACATCACAACCATGGTTTCTGCAGGTGTCAGTCACTATTTCAAATGTATGACTTTTTAAGTCTTTTCTTAAAACCATCGTGACCCCGACATTTCTCAGAGGTGGCTATAAATATACAAATGTTGCACACATAACAATAGGCCTATATAAACATGAGCATATTGCCAACACAAAGAGTGCAACAGTCTTAACAGTCATGGGCTATATAGTGTGTATAATCATTTATTCCTTTCTTTAATTTAATATTAATAACCTAACCTCAAGGAGACTGGTGGACAGCATGTGTTCAGGACAAGTCCATTGGTTTAATTTTGGAGATCATCCTCAATGGTCAGTTGTGGCCTGTGTTCATTTTCAATTTGATTACCATAAAGGGGTCATAAAGTTTAACCTGGTGCTATAAGTTCAGTCTGTGCTGTTGATCTGACGTACAATCTAATCTAATACACAATTCTATGACAAAAATTAAGGGCCGATGGCTCTTTATTTGCATGCGATCCTTGCATGCATGAAATATTGCACATCATGACAAGTTTTGCTTGCTAACTGAAAACGTGCTAGATATAATGCAGTTTTTCGTTCAGAATTGTGGTATTTTTAAAGTACTATCAAGTTTTCTAACTGGCGAGCGACATGATCTAGTGGGTCCGTCATCTTTAATGTGCGCGTTGGTGATTTCAGGAGGCGTGCCTTTGGACAGCAGGGGAGGGATTGTATTTGAAATATTATGCTAACCAGTTAGCATTTTGGCAGATCACCTAGTGCAGCTTTAACTGATGTCACACTAAAGCTCCGATCTGTCAGAAGTCAAACTGTGGCATTTAAATATGGTCAGTAGTAAAGTAGAACTTATTGTGGTATTTTCAGCATTTTTTGTTAGCATGATTTGGAGGGGCTCAAAAAAATAAGCCAATGTTGTTCTTGAAAGTATCTTTTTGACCTTTGAAAAAGTACATAGTTCATGGCATAAAGACACACTGAAGGGGAGGTTTTCACTCATCAAAACAACTAATTAAATAAAAGACACCAAACATCCCCTAAAAGGTCATTCAGGGTGACAATAACAGTTCAAGCATCTAAAAAATATTATTCCTTCATTTTCTTTTCGGCTTGGTCCCTTTATTATTACACGCCACCGTGGAATTAACCTGCCAACTTATCCAGCACAATTTTTACGCAGCGGATGACCTTCCGGCCGCAACCCATCTCTGGGAAACATCCACACACACACACACACTCAGTCACACTCATACACTACGGAAAACTTGGCCCACCCAATTCACCTGTACCGCATGTCTTTGGACTTGTGGGGGAAACCGGAGCACCCGGAGGAAAACCCACGCGAATGCAGGGAGAACATGCAAACTCCACACAGAAACGGTAGCTGACCCAGCTGAGGCTCGAACCAGTGACCTTCCTGCTGTGAGGCAACGGCACTACCTACTGCGTCACCTAAAAATATTATATGTATGGCAAATTTATATCCTAAATAGAGGGTCTCATCACTACAATTTATTTGTGTCTTTTTATTTTTGACAACCAAAGAGTGCTTAAACGGTCGGACGTCTATAAAGAGAGAGACGCTTGCTTAGCATGGCACAAGGTCCATTAGACCTTGTTTTATTGGATTTGGCAACCAAAGTATTGAGTCCCTAAAGAGATAGTTCACCCTAAAAATGAAAATGCACTCACCATTTACTGACCTACATGCATGTAGTTCTACACGTTTATTCATACGTTTGCATTACTGAGAGCAGGAGAGAGACCGGCTGCACTAGTAGGCAGTGACGTTATCTTCATAATATTGTTTAATTAGCATAAATGATTAGCAAATGAATCTGTCTCGTCAGCCTTTACAAGTGAAGGAATTATCTACACACAATCTGAATTCCCAATTAGAATAATACTACAAACTATATAATACTATTCATGAAAACACCTAAATATCAGACTAATCCAAATGCCCAACACGAGCGAGCTGCGCTCCAGATCAGCTCGATGACGTATAATGTCTCCGACGCCGCCTATAGTCCCATTTAGCAACTTGATAGCAAGCGTCTTTTTAAAGAAGCATAACCCATTAAAAAAGTCAAGAGTGTGCTGTAAGTGATGTGTTTTATGTCGTAGAACAAAACGTGAAAGTATTTTGAGTTTGTGTTTGCCACGAACCTTATTTAAGCGATTTTACTGAAACCCCATCGAGAAAACCCATTGACTTTGGGACGAAGGAACCGGAACTGCTAAAATTCTAACTCGCTTCCGGGGTTTTGCATACAAATTGACGTCATAGTTCCTCCACTCAATTAGGAGTAGGCTAGCCTCAACAAGACTGACTGCTCATTTAGTCTACATCTAGGCCTATTGAACTACGTGCTTTAGCATAGGCCAACGAACTGCAGTACAGACACCAATTCTCACTTAAGCTCATTTCAGGTTATGATTAGACCTGTCCAGTTTCATCTGAAACGCATCCCAGATGACCTTCTGAAGTGGTTTGAGCGATCGGATGGATATCTGATCAGAACAAAAAAAAAAAAACAAACGAATGAAGTGAGCAAACAGCCTCAAAAACACTGACGTGACAGGAATATATATTGAATATAAATATATTATATTCATTATTTGATTAATATATAATATTCAATTACATAAAATAATTAAAAGGACAAATGCTGGACCTTTTGGCAACACTTTTTCAGTTTAGGTCACAATTCACAGTATTAACAAACAATTAAACTAACACTACTGGCATAATAAACTAACTAGCTGTTTGTTAATAATTAGTAAGGTACTAATTGGGTTTACGTTTAGGTTAGGGCTAGGCATGCCCCCACCCCGGCTACGGGCATGATGTAGTGGAGTAGCAAGTAACATGCTATTAGGTTATGTGACCGCTAGATGGCGATCTTGGATAATAAGAAGCTTACCACCACTAGGAGTTTGTCAGAGTCATTGGTCTTTAATTATAATCATCTGTCTCCCTATTCTACTGCATCCCAGAATAACACACGGCACCAAAAAAAAATGTAAAAATATATATTCAGTATATTTAATATGTTTTTGTCCGCAACTCGCCGTCACGCCGTGACGGAGATTCCCGAGCCTGTTTGGTCCAATGGGAGGCGTGCTCTCCTCAGCGCTCACCATGACAACGAGACTCCCAGCAGTGACGTCGCCATGTAAACATTTGCATATGCATTCCTATAAAGCACGGCGGTTCTCGCTCGGTGTTGTCAGTTCTCTCGGGGCTGCTCTTAGAAATTGACCAAGGTAAGTTCAAAATAAACTTCTCTTTCTAAACACCTGTCTCGTGTTTTTATTTGTCATGTACAGCAATACACTGCCATACAGGTCTGTTGAATGCATTTGTACGCAACGTGGTTTGACAATAAAGTAGCCTAACAAGTAAATAGTTGTTAAAAATGTACCTTCATTAGTCAACATTTGGGGAAGGTAGTAAAAAGTTAATCAAAGATGTCCTAAGACATAATGGTAATGTTATGGATGTTACATGACTGTATTTATTATTACGTATGTATGTTTAAAACCAGCAGAATATACTATATATTTAACATGTCATGAACTTACTGTTCTTCAAAAAATTGCTCAATAAAAAATTTCCTTAAGACAAGAATGGGTATTGTTTTGGTCTTTTTTTCTTTTTCCCCCCCTTTTTTTTGTCAAACTACTGTAGGTTTTAAGTTACTACAGCAGATATAGGCTACCTATATCATTATATTGGTAGTCAGAGTTATTTTAATGACCCAAATCGAGTAAAATGTCTCCTACTCAAGTACTTTTTGCATGCAAAAGTCAAATTTACAGTTTTCAACAACAAAATTTTGTCTCGTAAAAATGACCCGTGGGGTGTGAGAAAAAAGTTAATGTCAAGTTATATATTATATATAAAAGAAGTGGAACAAGTTGTCATACTATTTAGTCATAATGCATTTTTCTGTACATTTCCATTAGACGTTTTTTTCTAAATCTATAATTGGTAAATTGCTCCCAGGTCAATCTGGACTTTGTCTAACGAAGGTGAGGTGTATCTGAAAGGAGATTGTCCTATGTTCACATTTCTACTTTTGTTTTGGGTTTGTTTTTTGTTTTCTTTGTCCTATGAAGTGCTGTCTTTTTCTTTCTGTATCACAATGACATGATCTGGCAACGAATCACAGTACAAGCCGCAAAACAATGAAATAAATTAGCCGTAGCTTACATGAGGACGTCCATCCAGAGTACGCTGTTACATTGACAACATGAGTAAGTAATTTGACTGTCTTATCCGTACACAATGACACAAGGACTTGTCATTCTGACGGCACTGACATGTTCATTGAGAGATGAACCAAGGACTTTAAGCAAGAGACTGGCCTCTGCAGGTAATCCATGCTGTTTGGCTATTTGTATGTGCTGTTTTGAGAAATGCACTCACTGCTCAGCAAATTTCAAATCTGAGAAGTTTACCAAAGCGACTGAAAAAAAAAAACTGTAATACAACACAAGTTTATGCAAAGATGAAAAGTCTGCAAAGACAAAAGTGTGTATTTTTATTTGCACATATCACTTTATAAAAATAGTAGCGTATACATAATTCGGTTTTATATTCTTGGCTTAATATTTAATACTCGTTTTGATGTAACCATGTCTATAGTGGAATGGAACATCACAACCATGGTTTCTGCAGGTGTCAGTCACTATTTCAAATGTATGACTTTTTAAGTCTTTTCTTAAAACCATCGTGACCCCGACATTTCTCAGAGGTGGCTATAAATATACAAATGTTGCACACATAACAATAGGCCTATATAAACATGAGCATATTGCCAACACAAAGAGTGCAACAGTCTTAACAGTCATGGGCTATATAGTGTGTATAATCATTTATTCCTTTCTTTAATTTAATATTAATAACCTAACCTCAAGGAGACTGGTGGACAGCATGTGTTCAGGACAAGTCCATTGGTTTAATTTTGGAGATCATCCTCAATGGTCAGTTGTGGCCTGTGTTCATTTTCAATTTGATTACCATAAAGGGGTCATAAAGTTTAACCTGGTGCTATAAGTTCAGTCTGTGCTGTTGATCTGACGTACAATCTAATCTAATACACAATTCTATGACAAAAATTAAGGGCCGATGGCTCTTTATTTGCATGCGATCCTTGCATGCATGAAATATTGCACATCATGACAAGTTTTGCTTGCTAACTGAAAACGTGCTAGATATAATGCAGTTTTTCGTTCAGAATTGTGGTATTTTTAAAGTACTATCAAGTTTTCTAACTGGCGAGCGACATGATCTAGTGCAGGGGTTTTCAAACTGGGGTCCGCGGCCCCCTGGGGGGCCGCCAGATGGCGCTAGGGGGGCCGCAAAGAAATTTTAGATCAATGAGCCCACATGGATGAATTTTGTGTCCTGTTGGACTTCAAAGGGTCCAGTGCATGTTCAAAAATGGGTTCGGAGTCAATCTGTCAAAAATTATAAGTTTTATTTGCTCAAGCAGGAAAGAAACCAAAAGCAATACACTGCGCAGGAGAGGTACAGTTCTCTAAACTCTCCTTCAGAGACACATCCTTTTATACCACAGTTGTCTTCCGTGCATCTTCTCTTAAGAGTTAACCTTTTAAGGCAAATGTCTCCTCTTAGCACACACATGGCTCATACATCCTGTCATTCTTAGAACTCGCACCTATATTCAATAACAGGATGTAACACTGGTCTATACCGTGCTCACAATATGGCTGTTAACCCTTCAGACGATTTCATAGTAACCAACACCCTATGGATCAATCATTAAAGACTTCTTATGCATGGAAAACATATCAAAATTATATTTAAACTGAAAAACACCACAGTCCCGCATCATTCTGAGGGTTAATCTATTTTTATTATAATTTGAGCTCAAAAGTACTGCAAAAATGAAGCTTTTTTCATTCTGCATTTATGTCATTTAAATGCAGTTGACATTTTCGTGACACAGGAAAAGAAGCGCAGCGGCCCGCCTCCGTGGACGGGGACTTTTATTGAATAAGCGCTTCTGGCCAGGCGCTTCCTGACTGTGATTTTTGGCGCTTGTCTGCCGCACCAGACGGCGTTTACCTTTCACTTACGCTTACCTCTTTTACGCTTAACAACTAAATGAATGCTCAGGTTTGACTGACTATATTTCAGTTAAAATACATGATCAATTGGAAAATTATCGGTGGCTGAAAGCACTACCTTGTTTATGGCTTGCGTTCCTAAGTAACCGAGGTGCTGCGGAGTACGCGCCTCTCTGCGCAGGCTTCACTCATAGGGAACAAATAGCATTTTAAAGACACGGCACAACATTGCACCTCGTCCACAGCGCGACAGGCTTTTACACTTTGCATTGTACAAATATCAGACGGTCCTCTTTGCAGCATGGCAAACAAACATATTAAAATTGTAAAGCAAAAAGTGCTGCAATAACAATGAATGGAGCTGTCATCACATCAGCGAGTGCTCAGTTTCACTCCTGTTACACTAATGACAGCTGGATGAGCTCTGCAGTGGACCTCTTACTCACATTGGTTCATAACTGGATGATTAAAAAAACTAAATTGTATACACACTGAGTAAAAGCACTATAGCCTTTAAAATTATAATGTATCTGTTTGTGTTATGTTATAGGGCTAATAATTATTAAATATTAAAATGTATTAGTGCTCTGTATCTAATGGAGCTCAACATATCTGATCAAATTTTAATACTCTGAATATAAATGCATTTTGTTCCACTTTTTCCCATATTTGTTTGTGTAACTAATTTAAATGTAATGTTCAGTATTATTATTAATAGAACAAACTGGTATGAACATTTTAAAGTCAGCAAAGCTTCTAAAATTATGCAAAGTAAAACTTGTGGCTCTTTGAACTTGAATACCCAATTCTAGATTGCATTTAGGAAATTATTTTTTATCAGTGTAAGTCAGGATTGTCGACCTGAGTAAATTATGATGTGCACAAAAAAAAAGGAATAAAAATAAACAAAACACACTGAACCACTACAGCCTCTATTGTAGTATTGCTAGTTACAACAGTACAGTTAACTGTTAACAGGCTGATGAATGACAAAACTCTTTAAAACTTTAAAGCTTTAAATCTTTAGATACATTTAGACTCTCAGCTGTAAGGGTAAATACAGAAGAGTCTAGCTGTGCATAGGCTGAAAAAAAGCATAAAAATGGCATAAAAACTGTGTAAACGTGACGACTTGTACACAAAATATGGCTTGATGGAATAATTCAGTGAGAGCAAACCACAATGAGTACTGCGCATCAAGATTTGATCAATAGATTGAAGCACTAAAACCATGCCAACTCAACTAACATCTTACAAAAATTAATCCAGATAATGAATAATATAAATTTATTGAATAATATATAATAATATAAATGTATTGAATAATACAATTTAAAAAAAATTAAGTACAGTTGTTAATTTGAGGGGGTGGCGTCATTTTTATTTTTGGGGGGGTCCCCAAAAGAGTTCGCCCTACACAAAGGGGCCCTCAGCTGAAAAGGTTTGAAAACCCCTGCTCTATATAGTTATAATAGTCACACATGAAAGCATATAAAACGCTTGTGTTACTCTAAAACTGGAGCTTTCCTGTCTTTTGACCCCATTGATGCTGCACACTGGTGTTGGTGTGGAGAGACCCCCCATCCCCCACCCCCCACGAACACACACACACACACACACACACACACACACACACACACGATTGTGAAGTGCTTTAGGTGTATGGCCATACACAATAAATGTGCTATTCTTTTAGCTATGTTTTATTATTTTTTTAAAAACTGTCTTGGTCAATATTTATGTAAAATTCAGTCGGTTTCGTCTCAAGTGAACACAAACAACTGGGAGAAAAATGAATCAATACATTGGATCTGTGCATTTAAGTTAATGTGATAGCAATAAAAAAAAACATACAAATTGCTTTATATCTTTAATTTTTATTATACAGAAAAATAAAAATAAAAATGTTGCAGCACTGCACTCTCTTTCTTCAAACGGTGGCTTGCAAATTGTGTATATTTTTGTATAATGAAATTTAAATTGACTTAAATTCTATTTACTTTACTTCTTTTCTATTTGCAAATGAATTATCTTTTTCAGGATCTCCGTGGGGGTCTAAAAAGCCTTAAGATGTCTTAAATTTCAAAAACAAATATTTAAGCCTTAAAAAGTCTTAAATTCACTGAAATATTGTCTTCTGGTCTTAAATGAATTTAAACAGGGCTTAATTTTCCTTTGTTTACGTAAAGCTACCCAATTGATCCAACACATTCAATCAGCAACAACACATCTCAATAAAACATTTAGCAAAACTATTCATAACTAATATTATTATGCTGTAGTTTTAAAGTAATTCAGCTTTTATTTGTATAGCGCTTTTACAATGTAGATTGTGTCAAAGCAGCTTCACATAAATGGTCATAGTAATTGGAACAGTGTGGTTCAGGTTTTAGTGTTTAAGTTCAGTTCAGTTCAGTTTAGCTCTGTTCAGTGTGATTTAATCATTACTGAGAGTTCAAACACTGAAGAGCAAATTCATCGATGCGTAGCTCTACCAATCCTGAACCATGCGAGGCAGTGGCGACAGCGGAGAGGGAAAAAAAACTTCACCTGATGGGAGTGAAGAAAAAAAACCTTGAGAGAACCAGACTCAGTTGGGCACGACCATTTTAATTTCTCCGCTGGCCAAAAGTCTTGTGCAGAACTTCATTCGCCGTGGTTTATGCTGGAAAATGGCCTCAATGAAGACTCGTCTGTCCCTGGAGCGTCGCTGGAATCAGACACATGTTCTCCACTCCCCACGACCATCAGCGCAGCAGCAGCTCAGGATATGGCCTGGTCCCGGATATGGAATCCTTGGGATCATCACGTCGCTGGTCTTGGATCCAATCAGTGACTCCGCCTAATCTGAGGACCTCGGGATGAGTATCCCCAGGTGAAAATAGAGAATAAAGAGAATAATTAGCGTAGCTGCTGTTCATAGTGTATATAAGCAAGATGTAGAAGCCAGTGTGGAACCTGCTAGGTGATGCACTGAGTGTATGCTTTACTAAACAGATAGGTCTTTAATCTAGTTTTGAACTGGGAGAGTGTGTCTGAGCCTCGGACATTACCAGGAAGGCTATTCCAGAGTGTAGGAGCCATGAAAGAGAAGGCTCGACCTCCTTTACTTGATTTTGCTATTCTAGGTACTACCAGAAGCCCTGAATTTTGAGATCTTAAGGAGCGAGTTGGTTCGTAGCGAGACAGAAGGTTGGTTAGATAAACAGGAGCTAGATTATTTAGAGCTTTATAGGTGAGAAGTAATATTTTAAATTCAATACGAAATTTAACAGGCAGCCAGTGTAAGGAGGATAAAATTGGGGTGATATGATCATATTTTCTAGACCTGGTCAGAACTCTGGCTGCTGCATTTTGCACTAATTGAAGTTTGTTAATAGAGGATGCTGGGCAGCCAGCAAATAGAGCATTACAGTAATCCAGTCTCGAAGTCATAAAAGCATGGACTTTTAAAGCACAAATCAACAGTTTGTTTTGGTTTCTTAATTATTTCCATAGCTTTGTGTTTTGAGCTATTTGTGCTTATCTCTGTATAAGAGGCACATTTGTGTAGCGAATGTTTTGGTATGTCACATCTCATATACATTAACTCAAAATTCTGTCATACTCAGTCACAAACCTGTTTAAGTTTCAAAGATTTTTTTAAAAAGTTGGAAATCGGTAACCTTTGAATTCTGTATTTGATTTTTCTACTATGGAAGTCATGCATCAACATTAACATTTTTCAAATTATCTTCTTTTGTGTTCAACAGAAAGAAATTCATAAAGGGTTGGAACCAGTTCAGAGTGAGTACTTTTATATCTTTAGGTAAACTATCCCTTTAAGCTCCCACTTATACCTCCAACAAGAAGCTTGGAGCCATTAGGAATGTCCTGGACGGTCTCCACAGGGTCTGAATAAAAACAGGCTCTCCATGACTGCGATGTTGAGAAATGAGCGCTGTTGGATTCCTGTAGAGTAAAGCGACAGTGAGAGCATGACATACTTATAGTAAAAAAGCATGTTGTTTTCTACTTTAACCGAAGTATCTTTATAAAATATAAACAGTGTGATGTCTTTTTGAACCTGTTTTGATGCTCACGCTGTACAGTATTGCTGTTTGCTTCCAGTAAACTTTAGTTCTTTGAAAGGAAGTTCAAAGAATACTTCAATGTCACGTTTAAACATGTCAAATTTAAAAGTGAATTATATAATATTCCCCATGTTCATTTTAAATTCTTTCATCATTCATTAATTTCACGTGCTATTCAATCTTTAAAGAGACACATAAATAAATGGTGAAAGGTTGAAAGACATTTTCATAATATCTAAAGAGTCTTAAATGAAAAAACATTATGTATAAAGTAAAATTTAGCTGGTCAGGTAATGCTTAAATAAAAGTAATTAAGTAAATAAAGTAGCTTTGTTCTCATATTACCAACAAAATGCATTAATCCTAATTCTACTGTCAAACATTATAGATTATAAATATCAGTTACACTCGATCTTAAAGTACCATGTTACTGACGGTTGTCATTGGTTATGCTTGCATTTCTTCCAATGCATTAAGGTGTTCTAATATCTTTCCCCATGTTTTATCAAATATTTTATTTGATTGTATTTTTTATTTAATGTTTCTCATTATTGATATAACTCAACCTCTCCAAAGCAATCATGTTTACGAGATCTCTTCCCCACGTACCAAATTTAGGTACAGATTCAGCTTTTCACATTCTCAAAATTCCCCTTTTGGTAGTAATACCATACCAAATAACATGGCTTGTCTTTCATGTATATTGAACATCTCTAAGTTACTAAATATCCCAAGAACAGCTATAAGTGGACATGGATTTTTGGAGGGCTTTAGAAAAACATTCAAATATATTTTCCAAAAATTCTTAAATTAATTGTTAAATAAGATGCTTTTACTTACATCACTGGCAGAATATTTAGCTTGTTTTAAAATGGTGGTCCAGCTAGTTGTATCAGTTTGAGCCTGAAAAGGACGCTGCTGAACCTCATGCTTGCCCTCTAAAATAAAATCTGACAAGTGTCTTTCATACAGTTGAAGTCAAAATTATTAGCCCCCTTTGAAATGTTTTTTCTTATTTAAAGATTTCCCAAATTATGTTTAACAGAGCAAGAACATTTTCATAGTATGTCTAATAATATTTTTTTCTTCTGGAGAAAGTCTTATTTTGGCTAGAACCAAAGCAGTTTTTAATTTTTGAAATATAATTTTAAGGTCAAAATTATTAGCCCCTTTAAGCTATATATTTTTTTGATTTTCTACAGAAAAACTATTATGTTTAGAAATGTGTTGGAAAAATCTCCTCAGCGTTAAACCGAAATTGGGGGAAAAAATAAATAAGGGGGCTAATAATTCTGACTTCAACTGTATATTCAGGTTATAATTATGTGTAAGCAATATGAAACGTTTGTTATTGGAAATGTAACACAAGTAAAGCGGCCGCAAAGAGAGACACTGCATAAATTGCATAAATTGTTAGCGGTGCCAAATAGCATTTCTTGTTGTTTACATCCTTGTTTAAGTCCTTGCTACAGCATATCATTTATGCTTGACTCTATGCATGTAATAGTTCAGTTTGAACAAATAAAACACTTTAGTTTCCCAGTGATGGGTTGCAGCTGGAAGGGCATCCGCTGTGTAAAACTTTTGCTGGATAAGTTGACAGTTCATTCCTCTGTGGCGACCCCAGTTTAATGAAGGGACTAAGCCAAAAAAGAAAATGAATGAATGAAAACACTTATAGGTTATGGCTTACAATCCACAGCTTTGTCTTATATGGTTGGAGCTGCTCCTTCTTTGAGGAGTTTTCAGTCGAATCCCACACTGAACTAAGAGAGGTTCTGGAAGCTATCTTTTGTCAAATGATAACTATATATATCTTTTTAATTCTCCGGAACATAATTAAAATGAAACTGTAAGCACTTCACTCTTTGTGTCGTGTCCTTTGGAAGCTTAAATACAGAAACAAAAGAAGCTCTGTGGAAATAGCAGCATTTGGACGGCATTTTAGCTTTTTCTGCTATAACATTATAGTGCCTCGGGCCACGCCCCTTCACTGTACAGGGCGTTTGTGATCTCACTAGCCCGGATGTGTTTTTTGTAGTCACCAAACTTCATTCGCTGTAGGCTAACTTTGTAAAAACCAATGTCTCCCTTTGCATTACACTTTGAGTGTATTATATTCAGAGATGTTGTTTATGTTCACACAGCTACATGACACATCACCTAAAGTTTAAAATGATATCGTTGTCGACCAACCCTTTAAGAAAAAAAAACTTAATTTTTACTTGTTATTTCTGACAAAAAAAAGAAAAAAAAAATATATATATTTTTTTACTTGTCTAGAAAATACTCATTGCTTATTTGAAGATTAAAACAAGGTTATTTTACTTACCCCACTGGCAGATTATTTTGCTTATTTTAATGAAAACTCACTTAATTATGACTTATTATTTCTGAAAACAAGACGTATAGTTCAACATGCATATATGAAAACAATACTTCTAGATATGAGGTATCAACATATGGTTTTAGCCCCTTTTTGTCACTTTATAATTATGTTTTTAATGTAATTGTGTGTTTTATTGTAGCATACACATCCAAGCTAAGAACATCAGTTGATGCATTTTTGTTATTCTTCTTTGTTTATTTTTTATTTTGTTTATTAAAAAACTAAAAACTACAAATAATGAAAATAACATTTAATAAGAATAAAGCAAACCCTATTTTGGCATGTAGAAATGCAATAAATTAGTCCTGTAATAACATGTTTTCCACGTACTCCCTGTTCACATTCCCATAGTCTAAACCCAAGCCAAATGGCAAAGTGAAGAGTTGCAGCTGTAGGGCTTTACTGGAAGTCATGGGGGATGGAGATATTTTGGACAGAGAGTCAAGAAGGCGTGCTGACAGACAATTCATAAGGGTCAAAATAAGCTCCAGAGCAACTGATTCTTGATCATTTTCATGTTTACTTTTATTGCGATTGGACACAAAAGCTGTTCGTGAAAGTGCCACTTTTGGAGGAGTCTGTAATTCTGTGAGTATTCCTCAATCTCAGACACTATTAGCTTTCAGTAATTTGTCTCAAAAATCGTTCAGAGGATATGTGTTAACTTTATTGAATGCTTAATGTCCATATTTTATCACGTTTTCATTCCTTCTTAAGTAAAAGTTTGCTTCACAATATACTGTTTTACTATTTAAAAGCTGCTTCTGAGATCGAATTTCTCAACACAATCTCTGTTTTCAACCATAGTTTTGCAGTGTCTAAATGTTTAAAATTGTACAAGTTGTACAAATGTCAGCAGCTTAAGCAAGCAAATTGTTAATTGGCGTTGCTGATGTTTACAATGCTTACGATGCTAAAAGCATGCTAACGTATGCTAACAATGTGTTAACCATGTGCTACTTCAGACTATAATGATGTTAACCATGCTTTTTAAACACTTTTATTTACATTTTAAATATAGAAATTATAATATTCTCTTATACAATCGATTCTTCAATCCAGATATCTGCTGAAACTAAAGATAACAGTCTTGTACATTTGTAGTACTTTTTACTCTGTTTACGCAGGAAATGCAACATATTTATTTACTATTTAAAAGCTGCTTCTGAGATCAAATTTCTCAACACAATTTTTGTTTTTAACCATAGTTTTGCAGCCATAGCCATATCACCCTGCAGCCCAAGACCGGTTACTCACTGAAGCTAAGCAGGTCTTAGCCTGGTCAGTACCTGCATGCGAGACCACATGGGAAAACTAGGTTGCTGCTGGATGTGGTGTTAGTGGGGCCAGCAGGGGGCGTCCAACCTGTGGTCTGTTTGAGTCCTAATGGCCCAGTTAACTTGAAGGGGACACCATATTGTCAGTGGGCACTGTCTTTTGGATGGGACGTCAAGCCTGACTCTCTGTGGTCATTAAAAATCTCATGGCTCGTCTCGTAAAGAGTAGCGGTGTGACCCCAGTGTCCTGGCCAAGTTCCCTCCATCAGTCCTTAGATATCATGGCCTCCCAATCATCCCCGCCCACCAAATTGGCTCTATCACTGTTTCTCTGTTGCTGGTGTGTGGTGAGCGCACTGGTGCTGTTATCCTGTGGCTGCAGTCACATCATCAAAGTGGATGGTGCACACCTAGTGCTTTATGATTGTAAAGTGCTTTGGGTGCATGGCCACACACAATCCGCTTGTTAAAGGGCCATGAAACCCCCTCGTTTCAGCAGGGTGTTTTCACACCTCCACTTGGGAAAAAGTCAGAAAAGTGGGCGTGTCCAGCTCTGTTTAGGGGGGAGTGTCGGAGGAACTAAAGTAGGATGGTGTGGGAGTGTCTATTTGTGCACGCGCGAGTTTCAGAGTCAAAATACACACCCACAGCGGACAATGTGACTGTGTTTACATGGACATCTGTAGTCGAATTATTTGCCAAATTATTAAAAGTTGGACTTTAACTGCAGTTTGGCTCTTTCGTTCAGGGAATTCATTCATGCCTCTCGCGACAAACGAGATATTTGATTCGAGGAACTGCTGCAAGCGTGTATTTTTCATGCAATGTTTGATACCGCATGGCGAATGAGAGAGAAAAAAATTCCGCGTTTCCCGGAAACTTAGATACACACGGCAGGTAGCATCAGAAAGCCGCGTGTGTTATTCCGGTCACAAAATGCGGTGCTTACATTTCTGCACTCAGTGCAATAGTAACTTAATTCGATACGAACAAACTGAATAAACAAAGAGCACTGGTCGCTTACTTACCAAATCTGTAGAGACAGGACAATCACCAGCAACTAGAGCCGCGTCTTTATGGAGAGAATACTACAAGCGAATTCAGATTTCAGCGTTTGCAGATGAGAACAGCTCTCAGGTAAACAATAATCCTCAGACACGTAAGTTATTGTTGTCGAGCGTCGCGTACACTGTTAATCCACACGTGAGACTGAGCTCTCACAGAGAGAAAATGAAAACGAAACTTAACGGCAGCAAACTATAAAAGCAACACTTCACGCTTGTTTTGCCAACACAACGTGGCGTCTTTGTGGCGTAAACACGGTGACACTAATGAATATTAATGAAGTTCCACAATAGAGCGCGCTGATTGGTTTGAACCAAGCCTTACTCATGCATTAATGTATCACACTGTAAGATGTAATAAGACACACTCTGGCACAGACACCCAGTCTGCACGCTGGAATACAACGCTATTATGTCATGACCGTGACGCAGCTTCAAAAATTCGTTTCAAACAGGAAGTAAAAATTTGCTTGAAATAACGCAAAAACAACCAATTTACACTTTTTAGTGAAATATAGGTGTCCTAATAGTGTTTTTGGCAGTGTGGGACACATATACGACTGTCAACAGCTCAAAAAATGTGTTTTGGTGTTTCGTGACCCTTTAAGTGTGACGTCACGCGAAGCGGCTTCTGGGTCCAAGTTTTCTATTCAACTGAATGGGGAGGCTCACGAAATGGTAATAATAAACGTTTACGAAGCGATTTAATTCTTTCGAAAATAAAGATAGAAGTATATATGGTCATGCCTAATATCCGATGTCAGAAAATGATTCATTTTTTTTTAATTGTTAAATTTTTGGTATTTGTTATGCAGCAAGCCCAGAGAATGTTGTGTACACTATGATTTTATATAAAATTAACTTTAATGTGTGATAGGAATAAAACGTGATCATAAACGAATGATTTCTCCACTCAAATGAATGGCGGCTTGGACCCGGAAACAGTATTACATACGTCATCACTTAACAAGCGGATAAACACACTATATAAATACACATTACATTACATTAGTGTCTAAATATGGAAGCATGTTTACAATGCTAGAAGCATGCTAATTTATGCTAACAATGTATTAACCATGCAACAAACGTGCTAGCAACATGCTAAGACCAAATCCCAATTCTAGCCCCTAGCCCTTGTTCCAGTTCTCTTTAGCTTAAAGGTGTAGGGCTAAGGGGAAGGGCTAGATACCTCTTCAAACAGACATTTTTCAGGACCACTCTCGAAACCAAGGGTAAGAAAATTTCCCAGAATACACCAGCTATAATGGCAGCATGGCAGCATTCGGAAGTAAAGAGATCCACAAATTAGTATTTTTGGTCATTATTACAAATTTTAACAAAAAACAAGCTTGTTTAAATTCATTCATAATGGCGTTCGTGTTTTACCGTTATGCTTTAAAAAAATGCTAAAATATAAACTGCTACATTTTGCGATCTATTATTTATAATCATAACTCCTGTACAGTTGTCCCACAGCATTCAGACACTCGATGACACTGGAATACCCCATCAGAAAAGTCTAGTGACTGGAAATGACCTTTTCACAGTGTCTGCTGTAGTATAGCGCAGTAAAGTTACAATCTTATTGCCACATTAGATCATTATGCATAATATATGCCTTTAATGATTTCCTGAAGATAAATACCAAAAAATAAACCAACTGGAAAAACTACTTGGGAAAATACAACACACTGATTTACTATTTAAAAGTTGTTTCTGGGATCAAATTTCCCAGCACAATCTCTGTTTTAATGAATTAACTATTTGTTAGCAAACATCAGCAGCTTATGCTAACAAATAGTTAATTAAAGTTGGTAATGTTTACAATGCTAAAATTATCCTAACAATGTGTTAACCATGCAACAAACATGCTAGCAACATGCTATATCAAACCATGATGCTAACCATGCTTTTTAAACACTTATTAACGTTACATTTTAAATATAGAAATTTATTTTTACATTTTGCCATAATATTCTCTTATACAATCAATGCTTCAATCTAGATATCTGCTTAAACTTAAAATAACAACCTTGTACATTTGTAGTTCCCCTTCGGGTGGGGAACTCCAATGCTATTAGTGGATTTGATTTTAGAAAATCCACGTATGGGAGGATTCGGTTCAGAAGCCACTTGTCTGAAAGAGTATGGAACGGGCCAATGAATGCCGATGAATTGGCAGCGTAAGCTTGCGCATGTGTGCTTCATTGCCAATTAACTCCGCATATAAGCACAGGTGAATCAAGCATTCGCTATCCTTTTTGCTTCAGAGACTTTCTGATCAAGTCGATGAGGGTTCCTCCTGCTGTGATCCCGCGATTCCAGCGAACGAGAGCATTCTCCTGGTCCAGAGTGTGTACACGCAGCGGCAGACGGTTGAGCTGGGTTTTTCCCTTGCCTGGCGTTCTTTGGGTCAGGTCCTCCAGAGCGGTGCGTATAAAGTTGCAACTTCACAAAGAGAGCAACACAGTCGTGCAGCACGTCCTTTTCAGGATGGCGCTCCGACTGTGCGTTTCTGGATGCGGTGGTTTACTGTCCTCGGATGATGGGCACGGGCACTGCGTTGCATGCCTGGGGGGTCCAGCATATTAATGCGCTGCTCGCGGGCAGTTCATGTCGTCATTGCGATTCCATGACTGTTGTGCAGTAAAGATTGCGGCTAGCCTTTGCAAAAGGGCAAACCACCACAGTTGTCCCCTGCTCTGCAGCAGGCACACAGGCAGATCTGAGGGTTCAGCGAGAGATAATCCGTCGCCCACGGGCCCGTGGACCTCCCGCTCCTCCAATTGCTCCATCCAAGCTTTGGGCTGGGGAAGCGATCCGTCTAACAGATGGTAGCCCTTACGCTCAATGACACCGGAGACCAGACGTCCACCGCGGCATCGGAGGGTGGGCTTTCATTGTCCGATGATAATCCAAACCCACTCGCCCCCTCCGGGCAAGTGAGCGCTGTCAAAACGGATCCTGAAACGGACATGTTAGCCGTGTTTTCCCGGGCTGCTTCGGCCGTGGTTTGGAGATGGTTTATCTCCCAGCTCCGCTGGCCTGTTCGGCTTCACCGTCTGTGAATTCACCCAGGAATTCGAGGCAGTGAGAGAGCAGTTTGATGGGTGCTGTCTAATCGGCGAGTCCGTAAGCCCCCTCCGCCCACCGTACCATCCATATCTGCTCCTCGCCGAAGGCGCCCGCCTACAAGAGCTGCACCGCCCCCGCACAAGCCTCTGGAGAAGCGAGCGCGTCGAGCACCTCGGAAGCAGGCAACCCCCCTGCCCAGAATGATGCTAAGTCTGGCAACGCACCGCGAAGCGTCCCTGGGACAGGCCATTTGGAGAAGAGGAAACTTGCTCTTTCCATGCTGGAGGGCAGGGCCCCATTTCCAACGGCACTTTTTACTGCCATGCATTTTTCCACTTCCCTGGATGTGACAGCCCGAAATCTGCCAGTCTGGCACGCTATGCTTTCTAGCTTGCAGGCTCGGTGCGTTTCGCCAGTGGCTCACGAGCGCTGGGAGGACGGTCTCCTTTCTCCCACCCCTCGAGCCACCCCTCCGGAGCTCGGGTGCGGAGTGAGAGTAAATCTCTCACTTCCAGCTCTTCCGTGGGACCCGCGCGCTTCCCGGATCACCACATCCACTCCGCGCTGCCCCACTGCTGGTACGTCAGCGATTGTAGCGATGAGTCCATTAGCGAGAGCTCTGCCTGCCTGGTTAGCATAGGCCAGCCCTTCGTGGTGGCTCATACGCACAATCAGACTCGGCTATGCGATTCAGTTCGCGAAACGGCCTCCCAAGTTCACGGGTGTGTATTCACCAGGGTCAGCTCCCTGTCCACCCCTGTCTTGCGAGAAGAGATTGCTGTCCTCCTGGCGAAAGATGCAATCGAGCCGCTCCCTCCAGCCGAGATGGAGAGCCGGTTTTACAGCCCACACTTCATCGTGCCCAAAAGAGCGGTGGGTCACGGCCAATCCTTGATCTGTGCATTTTGAACCGCTGTCTGCACAAGCTGCCGTTCAGAATGCTCACGCAGAAGCGCATCCTCCGGTGCGTTCATCCTCTGGGTTGGTCTGCAGCATTAGACCTGAAGGACGCGTATTTCCATGTCCCCACTCTTCCACTCGGCTCGCAGGCATCCGCATACTCCATTATCTCAATGACTGGCTGATTTTTGCCCACTCTCGGAGCAATTGATTATGCACAGAGACAAAGTGCTCTGGCACTTCCACTTGTTGGGGTTTCAGGTCAACCGAGAAAAGAGCAAACTCGCCCCCGTGCAGAGGATCTTTTCTCTCGGGCTGGAGCTGGACTCGGTCACCATGGCAGCGCGCCTCTCCGGAGAGCGCGCTCAGCTGATGCTGTACTGTCTGAGAGAGTTCGACAGTAAAATAGTGGTCCCACTGAAACTATTTCAGAGGCTCCTGGGGCATATGGTATCCGCAGCCGCTTCACGCCGCTTGGATTAATCTATATGAGACCACTTCAGCACTGGCTTCCTACATTCCTACAGGCCTGAGTGCCTCTAGGACAGGCGTCCAGTCTTCTTGTTGTTTCAACAGACGCTTCCAACACGGGCTGGGGGGCTGTGCGTTGCGGGTATGCGGCTGCGGACCTCTGGAAATGAACCCAGTTGCATTGGCATATCGCCTGGAGCTGTTGGCAGTGTTCCTCGCTCTCCACCATTTTTTTTTCGGTGCTGGAGCAGCAACATGTGCTGGTCAGGACGGACAGCACGGCGGCGGTGGCGTATATCAACCGCTTGGGGGGTATTCGCTCTCGCTGCATGTCTCCTCTGGAGTCATCCACGGCTGAAATCGCTGCACGCCATTCACATTCGGGCAAGCTCAACCGTGCAGCTGATGCGCTCTCACAGCAGCCTTACGTCCTAGAGAATGGAGACTCCACCTCGAGTCTGTTCAGCTGATATGAGAGCGATTCGGGGAAGCCCAGATCGATTTGTTGCTTCCCCCGAGATCGCTCATTCCCAGTTGTTCTTTTCCCTGACCGAGGGCTCTCGGCACGGATGCACTGGCTCACAGCTGGCCTCGGGGCATGCGCAAATACTCATTTCCACCAGTGAGCCTGCTCTCGCAGTTACTGTGCAAGGTCAGGGAGGACGAGGAACAGGTTGCTGGTTGCACCCCTCTGGCCCAACCGGACCTGGATGTCAGAGCTCTCCCTCCTCGCGATAGCCCTCCCCTGGCAGTTCCCTTTGAGAGAGCACCTACTCTCTCAGGGACAGGGCACCATCTGGCACCCTCGCCGATCTTTGGAACCTCCGGGTGGTCCTTAGACGCGAGGAAGACTTAGGTAACCTCCGATTGCGGTGGCTAATACCTTCACTCGGGCTAGAGCCCCCTCCCCGAGCGCGCCTATGCCCTGAAGTGGAGTCTATTCACTGAATGGTGCGTCTCTCGCAGAGAAGACCCCCGTAATTTGCCAGATTAGCATTGTGCTTTCTTTATGGCAAGAGAAGCTGGAGAGCAGGATGTCGCCCTCCACACTCAAGGTTACGTGGCTGCCATCTCCGCTCTCATGACGCGGTGGCTGGCAGCACCGTGGGAACGCATAACCTCATCATCCAGTTCCTCAGGGATGCTAGGCGAATTAATCCACCCCGCCCCCCTCTCATGCCCTCTTAGGATCTCGCCCTCGTTACACGAGCTGCGTCAGATCCCTTCGATCCTCGACTCAGTATCTTTTCTGTCCCAGAAGACAGCTCTGCTGGTCGCGTTGATATCGATTAGAGGGTCGGGGACCCGGAGGCATTTTTCGGTCAGTGACTGGTGCCTGTAATTGGGCTGGCTTTCTCTCACGTCCTGAGACCCCGCCCGCGATATGTGCCCAAGGTTCCTACCACTCCCATTAAATACCAGGTAGTGAGCCTGCAAGCTCTGCCCCCGGAGGAGGTAGAAATTAAGATTAATTAAAGATTTTAATTAAATTAAAGATTAAGATTAAATTAAGAAATTAAAATGCCGTATCGAAATTAAGATTATCCCACTGGATTGTGGATGCCATTCTCTCGTTTATCAGAGCCGAGGTGAGCCGTGTTCCCCGAGAGTGCGTGCGCACTCCACTCGGAGCATTGCATCCTCTTGGGTGCGTGTATGCGGCACCTTTCTAACAGACAACTGTAGAGCTGCGGGCTAGGCGACACCCAACACATTTACAAGGTTTTACAATCTGCGAGTGGAGCCGGTTTCCTCAAGGGTATTAGGTAACACTTTGGTGATTGAGGAAACAATTCGGTAGGGTGTTGAAACACACTTGCTGCGCCATTCTCCCTAACACGGAGATACGTCAGCCTTTTTATTTGTCAGTAAGTTCCTCGTCAGGTGAGCCCCACAGATTCCTCCATGGCCCCCAGCACTGACTTAGCGGAGGAGTCACTTGCTGGCCCACTACGTTGTAGGTTTGCCCGCTGGTCTGCCCGCGTTTTGGGTATAGGTGGCTGCTATGTTGGAGGACCGCGCCTCCCATGATGTGGGTGCGTCACGCTTGCTTGACTATCCTCTCATCGAAGGTGTTGGTAAGGTACAGTCATTATGGCGTTTTCCATAGTTCTCCCCTACGTGGATTTTCTAAAATCAAATCCACTAATAGCATTGGAGTTCCCCACCCGAAGGGGAACACTCTGGTTACTAAAGTAACCCTCGTTCTCGAGGAGGGGAACGGAAATGCTATTTACCATCGCCATAATGACTGTCCCTTAGCTGTTAGTAAGTCTCTTCAGCTTAAAAGGATAGCGAATGCTTGCTCCACCTGTGCTTATATGCGGAGTTAATTGGCAATGAAGCACACGTACGCAAGCTTATGTCAATTCATTGGCATTTATTGGCCAGTTCCATAGTCTTTCAGACAAGGGGCTTCTGAACCAAATCCTACCATACGTGGATTTTCTAAAATCTTATCCACTAATGGCATTTCCGTTCCCCGAGGAGGGGAACGAGGGTTACTTTAGTAACCAGAGCGTTCTATTTTACTCTGTGTTTACTCAGGAAATCCAACTTAGGATTTTACTATTTAAAAGCTGCTTCTGAGACCAAATTTCTCAACACAATTCCTGTTTACATCAATAGTTTGCAGTGTCTAAATGTGTAAACATTTTAAAACAAGTTAGCTAATGTCAGCAGCTAATGCTAGCAATTTGTAATTAGTGTTGGAAATGTTTACAGTGCTAAAAGCATGCTAATCATGCTAACAATCTGTAAAACATGCTTCATAAGCATGCTAGTAACATGCTAAATCAGATCTACTTTTTTTTTTACATTTTATATATACTTAAACATCCCATTCCTCAACCCTGATATCTGCTGACTTAAAGATGACAATATTTTTTTATTTTTTTATTATAAATTATATATATATATATATATATATATATATATATATATATATATATATATATATATATATATATATATATATATATATATATATATATATACATAAACAATTTGCTTTCGTTAGCTAAAAGATTCATTCTAATGATTTGTGTTTGACTACAGATGCCAGTTGTTTATGTATGTCATTGGAAGTTTAACAAACTCTGTGTTCCCCTATAAGCTATCAATTTCCAACAGGCCGTCTTCTCTATGGATTGTACTTGCATTCTCCTTGCCCTACTCTCCACCCTGGCTTCTTTAAGTCCCACTATGGGGTGTTTCTGTGATCATTACCCATGGAGTACCTGGTCCCAATGCACTAAAACCTGTGATTCTGGTACTCAATCACGTTTAAGGTAACAATTATTGAGCATTTATCTGATGTGTAAAGCTTAATGTTGTGATGTAAGTACATGTATTGTTGCAGGGCTGTCCAGTATGATGATCACTGGTTAAAAAACAGCTGTTCCCAGCTGTGTCAGATACATGATAATAGAGTGTGTAATGTTGAGGCCTGCCCTATAAACTGCCAGCTGACTGAGTTTGGACCCTGGTCTGAGTGTTCATCTTGTGCCAAAAAGTCAGTGAGTAAAACACACACACAGTTTAAAATGAGTTGCTCTGGGTGCTCACATAGTTTTCAGTGTTTGAGTTTTTGCATTCTATTGACCTTTTTCTTTCACATTCAAGAGGGTGCAGTCAATGGAACCTTACTGGCTCAAGACTCACATTGCAGATCTCATTCACATTCATTGATTTTTAGCTGTAAAAAAACAGCACAAAATTCAGCTTGATATTACAAACTCGTGTGTTGTTACTATGTGTAGTCATAAAATATGGTCATTTCTGCTATAGGCTAAATGAATCAAAAATCAAAAAACAAAACATTTGCAGAATAAGAGAGCAGAAGCAGAATGAGGTCAGTACAGATAATTAGCATAATGCAAACTGCTGTACATATCCTATACATTCTTAAATTGCTAATTATTTTGATTTATCTAATTTGTGCACTTTCTGCAATATAAATGAAGAGACTTTATTTAACTTATTCTATAAATAAACTTATAATAATGATAAACGATGAACTTCTTTGGAACAACATTATTCTTTATTTATCATCCTTATTTAAATATGATTTATTTATGAATGATGATCGGCTTTACTGCTTTGACTAGAATAATGACTTTTGTGCAACTGCAGCAGTTCAGGGCACATAATATTAGGTCAAACCTAGTTTAATGACCCATTTCAATGCAAAAACTTACTTTGGCTTGATTTTAAAGGACACCTATTATGAAAATCTTGTTTATTGTGTCCTGATCCAAATCCTATCCCATTTTGAGGCCCACCGCAACATGACATAGGACTGTGGTTTCCCTGCCCACCAAAATTGATTGACAGCCGTGCATTAACATGTATTCGAAGTAATGTGAAAATTTATATCAATAAGACAGGACATGCACAAAGCAACTGGAATTAAAGGTTCAGCACCCTGTGATCATCAATCATAATCAAATGTGATCAAGATTGAGTTTTACAAGTTTAAAAGGTTTTTAAAACAGTGCATTTTTGTAATGAATTTACCATCTTTGCTTCATCACCACAGCCGCATGTCAGTACAATTATAAAAGAAGACCCTTCTATCCTGGTTTGTGAACGTTAAATCAGGTTGATTTTCTACATAAACATAAAAGATATCCATACAGCAGTGTGTATTAATGTCTATCCTGTCACATTTTCATGCAAAGTTAAATGTTAAACCTTCAGGAACTGAGTTTGCCACCACTGCTCTAAACCATGTTGTTTTTCAGAATATTGTGCTGTTTGTGATTTAGTTCAAAATCAGGTCTGTGTTGAGGCCATCTCAGTTCGAAGGAGCCAACTGCAGTCAATCTCGTATGGAGGAAAGAGCCTGTCATCCTTTCAAGGAATGCAGGATTGAGCCTTTGGACTGTAAAGACAAGTTCACCTGTGACACTGGTACATCAGCAACTTCTGCTACATAATCTGCTGATCTAGCAAGTTTGTACAGTCCTTCAATGCAGTGTTCTAGAAAACTTGGGACAACCAACTTGTTTTTTTTTGCCACCAAAGGAAGATGTATACATGCTGATCTGCAATGCAACGATCAGAACGACTGTGGTGACAACTCTGATGAGAGAGACTGTGGGCGCATTAAAAGTGTGTGTTCAAATCAGCGGATGTATGCTTTCGTCCCTGGAGCAGACCAGATTGGTTTTGGGTGAGTTACAGATTGAGATCATTTACTTTCTGAGACCGCAAAACAGCTAAATGGAAAACATTTAGGGTGTTGTCAGCAAAGCATCTCTGGATATCAGAGAATGTGCTTGATTTAAAACTGATAATGATTTAAAATTTAATGATTAAATCAGATTTGATGCTGCAGCGGAGCAGATGAGAGGTGCTGTTCTGGACAACTCGTTCATGGGAAGTAATTGTACTGTAGAAAAACTAAAGAGGAACCTCTACAGAATCTCAGCCAACACTGAGAGATATGAACTCAAGGTCAGAAAGAAATCATTTTATGCAAGTATTTGAGTTGTCTTTTATAATTTATTATTATAAAATTATAATTATCATTTTTGCTCTATTTAAACACATATTAACTAATATGGGTTATTTAATAAGAATTGCAAAAAATCTTTATTAATAGTTCTTATAAAGAATTTTAAAAGGAATAATTCATAGTGTTTTGGACAGTACATTCATCATCTTGCAGTGCCAAATTTGTGTAGGGGGAGCTATTTATTTAGCTTTTCACAGCAAAATAGCATAGATAAAAATTCATTTAATGCATTTATGTGAGCAATATCACATGAGTAGCAGTGTGATATGGTTACATATTGACACTGGTGGGAGGTGTGCGTTTATACAAAAATTTGACAGCGTAATCGTGTGTATAAAAAAGAAAATCAAACACGGGACAGTCTCAAAAACGCCTTTGTATGAGGAACTACTTTCTTACTTCACTCATTCAAATCTGCAGCTGACGTCAGAACGGCAGAAACCGTTGCCTGTTCACAAACGTCACTGTAAAGCTAGTATTTAAATGATTGTCTAGCATAATATCTAAAGTGATGACAAAACAGGTGATTTTTACTCTCAGTTTCAGATTGTAAGGATGAACGGCATGAAGTGTCATCAGTCTACAGAAATTTCCCAGTATTTCTCTGTTGCAATCGGGATTTCACAATAATCAACCCCGAAAAAGCCAGAGCAAAGCAAACACGACCAGTTTCTGTGGTATAAATACAACAATACAAAATACAAAAATACAACTTTGAAACCTGATTTATAATGATTTGTTCAGCTGCAGTTTGAAACTTATGCTGAGAAAATGCTGTTTTTCTCCCTAAGGACTTATTATGTGGACTCTGTTGCCATCTTGTGGCGTAACATCAACCGTCACTTTCTTTGGTCTGCTCAGACAGGCTGATGGCGGCTGATATACTAAATCTAATGCTCTGAAATGATAAATATTTTAAAATATGTGCTATCCTTTTAAGTTGCAATCTAAACAACTACATTCTCAACTAAAACAGCATCAAAAGTACATTATGTTGTCCAACAGCCGCAATATTTTTTTAAACTGTAGAGTGTGCTCGGCTTGTCGCTGTACAAAGATAAATACACTAGATATAGCATACTGACCCTGAGCATGTGTCAATAGCGTCGCCACATTTGTACGGTGCTCCCAGCACAAATGTCATTCAGCCGCACTATTCAAGATTAAAGCCAATGTGAAGATGCTGGACTTGCACTGTGTACGTGTGTAGTAACGAGCAAACAAACCATAAAGGCAGAACATTTCAGAGGTAAGATTTAGTTTTTTCACGTTTTTGTATGTTACAAACTTTAGTGCTCAAAAAATAACGTTATTGATGATAATACAGTCTCTTACTGCACTGACCATAAGGCAAAGTAGCACCAACTCACACTAAATACTAGGCTTATGCTAGTTTTGTTGAATAAAATAAGCAAACAATGTAAATGAAATATGACAACAAGATGCTGAGGTGCTGGAAACTTGTCTTATTGTTGGCTAAGTGAATAGGAGTCATTCACAAATGAATCGCTTCGTTAGAATGAGAAGTGAAGGCAGGAGAGGAGGTGTGTTTCAGGACATGGATTAGATCAAATTTAGAGGATAATATATTTCCATGCACACAAACACACACTCTTTGTCGGCAATGCCCATGTGATCACTTATGCATCAAAGTAGAAAAGTGATATAAACTTATAATTTTCGTAATTTAAAAAAATATTTGCATTCGAACCACCGGGAAAACTCCAGATCATAGATATATGTATGTATGTGTATATATCTTGTGCTCTGGATGGCAGTCCTCCGCTGCACCTTGGCCCCACATTCATTTCCTTGAGCGCTACCTTGTAGTAAAAAGGCGGTTATATTGACACATTGCTTCCATTGGACAACAATAGCATAGGCGACATCTAATGTAAATATCTATGGTCTCTGTATGTGGGCGGAGTAATACACAAGGGTGAAGAGTGCTGTTATTTCCAGAAAATCACACAGCCATCAACCAATCAGATTCAAGAACCAGACCGAGCTGTTGTATAAATATATTTAAATATTGTTCAAAACAATCATCATCTGCTTATAAGTAGTGGCCAGAATTTTTATATTGGTGCTGTATTGTTTTGTCACAAAATTATTAGCACTAATCAAAATTCAGTCGGATTTTATTTGCAAACCCATAACAGTTCTGTTTATCTTTGGATGTCAAATAAAAGATTTTTAACCTAAGAGATTTCTGTCCTTTTATTAATGTCTATTCATTCCCAACTCTTCAGAGTGTTTTAATTAATGTCTTCTGAAAATACATGCTTTATAGCAATAACAGATTAAAATTCAGTCATGTATAGACCCTTTTCCCATTTCCGTGTTTCTCAGCAGCGGCAGTCGTCATAGTTGGTTAAATTATGATATAAACAGTGAATGGTAGAGTACAACAAATATATATATATATATATATATTCTATTTGCTAAAATAATAAAAGAAAAACTCCAGGATGGTGTTACCAAGACTTTATAAAAAGAAAAAAAGTGTGAGACTGATAACGACAGCCAGAGGAGTGAACAACGTCAAATTTACTCTCAGCCCTATAGACGTTGCTTTAAAAACAACTCACCTAAGCGGTAATTCGTTTTTTGTCATTTGACACAAAGATGATATAATACATACATATATGCATATAAATGTTCACGTATTTCATACGTCTTGTGAAAGAGATACATTATTGGTCACTGAAGCTCTAGCATGCTTGCTTGATTCGTAAGGATTCGCACAGCACATTTGAGCTTCAACAAGAACCAATGAAGTCTGTTCACATGTCAAGCAGAATTAGTCAAACATCCTTTTACGTTCACTTGTCAGTGTTTAAAGCAATGGTCTCAAACTCAATTCCTGGAGGGCCACAGCTTTACAAATATTAGTTCCAACTAACCTCCAACTCACACCTGCTTAATAGTCTCTAGTATTCTTGAACACCCTGATTAGTTGGATCAGCTGTGTTTGAGTAGTGTTGAAGCAAAACTGTGCAGAGCTGCGGCCCTCCAGGTATCAAGTTTGAGACCTATGGTTTAAAGACTAATGATAAATTTACTTGATGCATATATTAATGTATTTTTTATCTCAGCAGATGGACAGGAATCTCTCAGATTTGATTAAATGTCTTTTATTTTCAGAACAAAAAACATTTAGTTTTGGAATGACTCGAGTTAGATTAAATTAGGACAGCATTTTAATTTCAAATGAACCCTTTTATGACTGGCTTTTTTATTTGATGGCATTTCCAGATCGAAACCTTTGAGGATTTTCAACAAAAAGAAACCAAATCCCAAAAAATCGATCTGGCCAAAGAACCCCTTTACAGGGAAGCAGTGAAAGCATCTCAACAAAAGGTGAAGGTTCTTAAACAATGATGCTTTTATGCCCTATTAATATGTTCACATCTAAAGCAAAGATCTTCTCTCTTTTTTTCAGGACTCTGTGTTTTACCGCGTGGATCAAGTTATCGTAACAGCAACATTCAAAGTAAAATCCTCTGACCTCTATTTATCAGATCAGTTCCTTCAGTTTCTAAGCAGCCTACCCTTGGAATACAACTACGCCCTTTACAGGCATATATTCCAGCTGTTTGGAACACATTATTTCAGCTCTGGGACATTAGGAGGGAAGTATGAGCTACTTTTCCAATTCGATCGAGAAGAACTGAAAACCTTTGGTAAGTAGATATTATTATTATCGGATAGGAAGCGGTTGTGGCACATCATTAGTGTTCACTTGACTTTATTGTTTCCCTCTCATTTCTTGCTATTAAAATCAGCCAAACATCTTTACACTTTTTAGGGCTTAAAGAAAGCGACTCAGAGTACTGCTTGTCTCATGATGACACACTCGTCACATTTTTTTTATAATAGACATTCACAAAAAAACACTTGTGGGAATATTTCTATGAAAACCAAATATGAAGGTAACAGACATACAAATGTACTATTTACGCAAACAAGGCTTATGTTTTTAGTTATATAAATGTGTGTCCACTCCAGGGTCAATGGTAAAAGCATCAAAGATCTGTATCACATCTGTACAAGGAGGAGATCCATATTTTGCAGCAGCACTGGCCTGGGAGAAGAACTGCGTTTCACCAGCGAGCCCTTTAATCACAGACTGGATCAAGTCTACTATAAAAAATCCAGTGGTTATTCATTTTGAGGTTAGAAAGAGCAACAAACCTTAATGCCCTTTCTGTAAAAACAAAACAAAAGAGGCCATCATGGAATCTGTGATATTTTAATGGTTATAATAGAAATAATACTGGCTTTAATGGAAACTATTTGGCCTTCTATTGGTGCTGTGTTCAAATCAATACATCCTAATGTAATGTGTCCCACAACACACTTAAAATCATCAACATGTGCTACTTTTAATGGCTAAAATCTTTTTTACTACTTACTACTAATTTTAGTAGTGGGAGTCTTCTTCTGTGATGGTTTCTGTTGTTTGAAAATGGCTGTGGATTAACCTGCTAATCATACTGGCAGCCTTTTATCTAAAAAGAGAGAAAAGAAGAGCAAATCACCATCAATAAATGGCTCTCAGATTTTAATATGTTTGTGTCTTATCCAGCTTTTGCCTTTAGTGAATTTGGTGCGGGGCATCTCTTGTGCTGTGACAAAAAGACGCCACTTTCAGCGGGCACTGGAGGAGTACCAGACCGAATTTGACTCCTGCAAATGTGCCCCCTGTCCGAACAATGCTTGGCCGGCTCTTTCAGGAACCGAGTGCCTTTGTATATGCCAGACTGGAACATATGGATCAAACTGCGAGAAACGAGCACCGGACTACACCTCAGGTTTACGTGCATGCTTTTAAATATTCAAATGTGGTATTGACGTAAAATATAAATACCCTTTGTAGGCAAGGCAGGTTTATTTATATAGCACATTTCATAAACTATGGTAATTCAAAGTGCTTTACATAAAAAAGACAGAAACGTAAAATAAACAACAATAAGAAATAAAAACAAATAATAAAAATGATTAAAATCCAATACAACTAGATTAAAATGTGTTAAACGACATGTTAAAAAGACTTAATAGTACGATCTGTCGGACGTAGGACAGTGGACATTCAGTAAAGGCACAGCTAAACAGATGTGTTTCACTCTTAATTTGAATGTACCTTATGTTGGAGCACATCTGATCACTTCTGGAAGCTGATTCCATCAACGGGGGATGCAGTAGCTGAAGGCCGATTCACCCTTCTTTGACTGAACTCAATTTGAGACTGAATTTCCAATTTACTTAACCCTAATGGTCTGAGTGATCTGTTTATTATATATAAAACATTGTTAACTCACCCTCATGAGGACTTTTGTTCATGTTCAGAACAAAACTGTAGATATTTTATGAAATCAGAGAGATTTCACTGTTGAAAATCTTTTTTTTTTTACACTTTAAAACATTTTAAATCAAAACTATTTAAGCAGTTCAATCCTTAAAAAGTCTTCAGAAGAGATATTATTGTTTTATATGAAGATTACATTATTCACATATAAACAATGATCAGCAAAAATGAACAGCATTTCTACATGATAAGCAGGAACAAACCTCATTAATTTGTATTTGAACCAATTTTGACACCATCTGTCCACATCTTACAGTTGAAGTTGATGGGCACTGGAGCTGCTGGAGCTCTTGGAGTCCTTGTGATGCCACCTTGAAGAAGCACCGCTCTCGTACCTGCAGCAACCCTGCCCCACAGCGAGGCGGCAAACCCTGCCCAGGCCTTGAAAAACAGGTGGAGGAATGTACTATCTCCTTTTTTCAGGAGTAAGTGCCCTGATTTACCTTGTAGGCTACAAGCAGGCTTGTACTGTCATTGTTACGTCGATGAATGTGAATTGTTCTAATTTGGGTAGCATGTGCCTGAAGCTAGTCATTTACATTCAGTCTGTCCATACAGTATCTCACACACATGTTGGTGTTGGTGGTTTACAAGGACTCTCCATAGGAGTAATGTATTTTATTCACATTTCTAAACATAATAGTTTTAATTAATAATTCATTTCTTATTACTGATTTATTTTATCCTTACCATGATGACAGTAAATAATATTTGACTAGATATTTTTCAAGACACTTCTATACCGCTTAAAATTACATTTAAAGGCTTAACTAGGTTAACTAGGCAGGTTAGGGTAATTCGGAAAGTTTTGGTATAAAAATGGTTTGTTCTGTAGACTATCGAAAAAAAAAGATAGCTTAAAGGGGCTAATAATTTTGACCTTAAAATAGATTTGAAAAATTGAAAAACTGCTTTTATTCTTGCCGAAATAAAGCAAATAAGACTTTCTCCAGAAGAAAAAAATATTATCAGACATACTGTGAAAATTTTCTTGCTCTGTTAAACCACATTTGGGAAATATTTGAGATAGAAAAAAAAATCAAAGGGGGGCTAATAATTCTGACTTCAACTGTATGTGTAAAAGCGTTCTTGTAAGAAGTAAAATGCAAAGATACTAAAGATTTATTTTAGTTTTTATTTGATTGTAACCTATTATTATTATTATTCTCTCTTCTTGTTTTTGTCTCTAATTTATTTCCTTTTTTGGTTAATTATTTAGTATTTTCGCCAGAGGCGAAAGTTGGTTGCTTGTCCATAACAATGTATGCTAGATTATTTCCAACTGTTCAATAAAAATGTAATCACAAAAAAAGAAAAACAATAAAAGAATTGATAAACTTAGTGAACACTTATATCTTCTCAAACATCAGACTTCAAGCTACATAAATATAACACATTTTCTTTAAAAATTGTTTTACAAAAAAAGTACCCATCTATGAAAATCTACAGAATTATTTGCAAACGAGACCCACTTTTCCTATTTGTCCATCTTTCACAGGCAAAACGTCTGCATTAATGATGACAGTGAGAGTCGGCTGCCTTCTGGAACTTCTGGCTGTGCAAAACCTCTTCCACCAGCTAACAGTCACTTAAGAGTGCGCAAAAATCACATCACAATGTTTTGCCAAACTCTTTTACATTGTCTTTTAATATCTTTCATATTTCTTATATGTGCAGTTCAACAAGCGTCAGTATGATTATGGAGATCTTGAGGAGATTATTTGCTTCACTGGATTTGAGTTGCAGGGATTCCAGCTCATTCATTGTTTGCAGGATGGTACATGGGAGAAACCAAAGGCACAGTGTATTAGTAAGCCAAACAAATGCCTGTTTAATATCAGAATAACACAACTTATGATCTGAAAGCTCATTTTGTCCTTTAACACACTTTGTAATCAATGTAATTCATGCCGTACCAGAAACCGTTTGCTCCAAACCCTCTGTGCCTGATGGCATGACGATTAATCCAGACAGAATGGAGTATAAAGTAGGAAGTGACATCATGCTGGTTTGTTTAGAGAGCGGCACGAGTCCTTCAGGACGCCTGTCTTACTCTTGTGGAAAAAGTCTTGTCTGGGAACCGAGCATTCCAAAGGACATATACTGCAAAATCGGTACTCATTCATTTTTCTTCGGCTTCTTCTCTATTTTAGAGGTCACCACAGCGGAATTGACCGCCAACTATTCCGGCTTTTGTTTTATGGAGCGGATGCCCTTCCAGCCACAACCTAGTACTGGGAAACACCCATACACACACACACACACATACACACACACACACATACAGTATGGACATTTATTCATTCATTTCATTTTCCTTCGGCTTAGTCCCTTTATTTATCAGGGGTCATCACTGCGGAATAGTGTAAACCGCCAACTTGTCCAGCATATGTTTTACCCAGCAGATAGAGTGCATATGTTTTACACAGCGGATGCCCTTCCTGCTGCAACCCAGTACTGGGAACACTCTCTCATTCACACAAATGTATGGACAATTTAGCCTACCTAATTCACCTATACCAAGTGTCTTTGGACTTGTGGTGGAAACCAGAGCACCCGGAGGAAACCCTTGCCAACACGGGGAGAACATGCAGACTCCACACAGAAATGCCATCTTGCCCAGTCGGGACTTTAACCAGCGACCTTCTTGCTGTAAGATGACAGTGCTAACCACTGAGCCACAATGCCGCCCAAAAATAGGAGCTTACAAAGAATAAATGCCAAACTTGATTTTGATTCACAGCTTTAGCTTCTGAGATGCAAATATGATGCCTCTATTGTGACCTTTTAAAGGTTTGTTTTGGAGGTGTCTTAAAACAGGTTTATAACCGTCAATGGTCCCTGTGATGGCCAAATAAAAAATACGTGGAACCCAATTGCAAGTAATACAAGTCTTTAATGCTGTTCTCACAAGGACAGGAAAATGGTGAGTCGCTGGAAGTACAGAAACTGTTGGAATAATAATAGAAGCGATCTGGTTCGGCAGCGCCGATCAAATGTTCATGATACTCATCAACAGAGCGGATCAAACAACTGGTGTGTGCGGATTAATTGGCTTATGAAAAACGGGCTTTACTTTGGATACATGGAACACGGGATGAATTCTCCTGTACGCTGGTGGTAATTTGAGGCGGATTGCCACAGGACTAATGATTTTAGTGACAATAAAAGGTCAGATAAATTTAGGAGCTAACTTATTACAGACGGTGCAGAGCGGAATGTTTTTAGTAGAAAGCCACACTTTTTGACCAACAACGTAAACCGGAGTCTTAGACCGGTGGCGATCGGCTTTAGCCTTGGTGCACGTCCCTACTTGGAGGAGGGTCTGTCTGGTCCTAATTCAAGTGCGACGGCACCTCTGGACAAAGGCGTGGATGGAGGGAACTGCAACTTCGGATTCCAGACTGGGAAAAACTAGTGGTTGGTAACCTAGACTACACTGAAACGGAGAAAGGCCGGTGGCCGACATTGGTAACGAATTATGTGCGTACTCCACCCACGAAAGTTGTTGACTCCAGGAGGATGGATTCTGCTGGACCAAACATCGCAACGTGCGCTCAAGATCTTGATTGGCTCTCTCAGTCTGGCTGTTACTCTGGGGTTGAAAACCAGAAGAAAGACTAACAGTGGCCCCAAATAAATGACAGAATTCTCTCCAGAATTTAGAGACGAACTGCAGCCCCCTGTCAGAGACCACATCCGTCGGGAGGCCATGAATGCGAAAAACGTGATCAATGACAGCAACCGCTGTCTCTCTGGCTGACGGTAATTTGGGCAGGGAGATAAAATGAGTAGCCTTCGAGAACCTGTCCACCACGGTTAAAACTACCGTGTTATCGTTAGAGGATGGAAGACCCGTAACAAAATCTAGCGAAATGTGTGACCAGGGTCTCGAAGACACTGACAGCGGTTGGAGGAGTCCAGCAGGTGGGCGATTGGAAGACTTGGAAACCGCACAGACAGAACAAGCCAAAACAAAATCGTGCACATCACGAGCCATAGCTGGCCATCAAAATCGTTGTTTAATAACAAATAATGTGCGACTCACCCCTGGATGACAAGCTACCTTGGAGGATTGACCCCACCGGAAAACGTCAGACCATAACCCCTCCAGCACGAACAAACGACTCGATGGGCATCCGATCGTAGGCGTTACCCCATCCAGGGCTGCGCGGACCCTCAACTCAATCTCCCAGGAAATGTTCGCTACGATGATGTTCTGAGGGAGCACAGGATTGGGAAATGATTTGCGATCCGAAGGATCGAAAAGATGTGATAACGCGTCAGGTTTGATGTTTTTGGAACCTGGTCTGTACGAGGTGGTAAAATTAAACTGTCCAAAAAGTAATGCCCACCGAGCCTGCCTGGAGTTTAATCTTTTAGCGGATCTAATATATTCAAGATTCTTATAACTGGTCCAGACGATAAAAGGCCCCCCCGAGCCTTCTAACCAGTGAAGCCACTCCTCCAGAGCAAGCTTGACGGCCAACAACTCTCGATTACCAATGTCGTAATTTCTTTCTGCAGGGGATAACCGATGAGAAAAATACGCGCAAGGATGTAGCGCTCATTTGTGCGCCCATAGGCGTTCTGGTCTAAAAATGAAGGCGTTCTGAGGCGGAGCGCTGGTGCGTTACTATTTTGAGAAACTATAATAGATTTTTCATTAGTTTCATTAATTGGCTTATGAAAAACGGGCTTTACTTTGGATACATGGAACACGGAATGAATTCTCCTGTACGCTGGTGGTAATTTGAGGCGGATTGCCACAGGACTAATGATTTTAGTGACAATAAAAGGTCAGATAAATTTAGGAGCTAACTTATTACAGACGGTGCAGAGCGGAATGTTTTTAGTAGAAAGCCACACTTTTTGACCAACAACGTAAACCGGAGTCTTAGACCGGTGGCGATCCAGGGCTGCGCGGACCCTCAACTCAATCTCCCAGGAAATGTTCGCTACGATGATGTTCTGAGGGAGCACAGGATTGGGAAATGATTTGCGATCCGAAGGATCGAAAAGATGTGATAACGCGTCAGGTTTGATGTTTTTGGAACCTGGTCTGTACGAGGTGGTAAAATTAAACTGTCCAAAAAGTAATGCCCACCGAGCCTGCCTGGAGTTTAATCTTTTAGCGGATCTAATATATTCAAGATTCTTATAACTGGTCCAGACGATAAAAGGCCCCCCCGAGCCTTCTAACCAGTGAAGCCACTCCTCCAGAGCAAGCTTGACGGCCAACAACTCTCGATTACCAATGTCGTAATTTCTTTCTGCAGGGGATAACCGATGAGAAAAATACGCGCAAGGATGTACCTTGCCATCCAAGGCAGAGCGCTGGGACAGGATGGCTCCGACCAAAACCTCAGATGGATCGACCTCCACCACAAACTGCCGGGAAGGATCAGCGGCAAAGGATAAGTATTCTTAACCGTGATGCTGTTCAGCCCTTGATAGTTTATGCACGGACGAAAAGAACCTTCCTTCTTTTTCACAGAAAAAAATCCCGCCCCCGCAGGTGAAGAAGACGGGCGGATGATCTTGGCTGCTAGAGAATCAGAAATATATTTCTCCATGGACTCCCTCTCTGGAACAGACAGCGAATATAACTTGCCTTTAGGCAGAGACGTACCTGGCAGTAAGTCTATAGCACAGTCATAGGGACGGTGAGGAACTAGAGAAGCAGCCCGGGACTTACTGAACACTCTCTTCAGGTCATGGTACTCACGAGGCATGTTTGACAGATCCACCTGCTCTTCCTGAAACACAGAACAAGACACAGTGGAACATGCAGACAATAAACAAGACTTATGACAGCTCTCACTCCAAAAAAAACTGTATTGGGGCCCCAGTTGATATGGGGCTTGTGTAACACCAACCACGGATGTCACAGAATAACAGGATTTTTAACAGTGTTAATGAGAAAGAAGGAAATAGTCTCAGTATGGTTTCCTGCAGGGATGAGTCTAATAGGGGCCTCGATATGCGCCATAGTTGGAAGAGGTAAACCGCTAAGTGCGTGAACAGCTATGGATGAAGAAAGAGGAAAACAAGGAATTTTTAACATATTAACTAAATCAGAGTCAATAAAATTCCCCTCCGCTCCTGAATCAATGAGCGCATGACAGGAATAAAAGTTCAAGTTGAAACCCAATTTAATGGCTAGAAAAGTGGAATCGGAAGAGTCTTTTCACGTCATAATTTCACCCACCAAAAAAGTCTTACCAGTGGATGATTTATTGTTCTTAACCGGACATAAAGCCACATAATGACCAGCAACCCCACAGTACATACACAAGCCCCCTGTGCGACGGCGACGTCTCTCCTCCTATGAGAGGCGAAATCTTCCCACCTGCATGGGCTCGGGTTCCGGATCAGGGGGTGTGGCCTCCAAAAAACAGGTCTGCGATCGAAAACCCTTGTGAATACCTCTGCGCTGCAGATGGTTGTCCACCCTCATGGCCAGATTGATGAGTATGTCCAACGTCTTGGGCAGCTGCAAAGCATAAATCTTATCCTTTATATGGTCCGCGAGTCCGTGAAAGAACATGTCCCACTGAGCTTCAGTGTTCAAACCACACTCAGCCACCAGGGTGCGGAAATCGATGGAGTAATCCGCCACACTGTGATCCCCATGACGAAGCTCAGCGAGACGTCTAGATGCCTTTCTCCCTGAAGCAGCCTGATCAAATACCGTCCTGAGCTCCTCTGAAAAGGACTTAAAAGATTGACAGCAGGGAAGCTTTTTCTCCCACGCCGTGGTTCCCCTTAATGCCGCCTTTCCAGTCAACAAGTTGATTAAAAACGCTACCTTGGTCTCTTTGGTGGGAAAAGACGATGGTTGCAGCGATATGTAAAGAGAACACTTGGCCATAAAATCTCTGCATAACTGGGGTTCACCTGCATAGGACTGTGGTGGAGGTAGTCGCGGTTCGAGGAATCTCGTTAACAACAGGACTTACTGGTGGGTTGACGGAGGGAGCTGGCAGGGTGGATCCGGCGCTGAGACCCGAGCAGAGTCGCTGGACCTGTGTAGTCAGCTCAGAAACCTGATTGCTGGTCCTGGTGATCCATCCTAGCGACACTGCGTGACAGCACATCATGTATCTCCACCGAACTTGCTGGGTCCATGTTGATCAGTTTGTTCTGTGATGGCCAAATAAAACAAGATGTGGAACCCAATTGCAAGTAAAACAAGTCTTTAATGCTGTTCTCACAAGGACAGGAAAATGGTGAGTTGCTGGAAGTACAGAAACTGGTGGAATAATAATAGATGCGATCTGGCCGATCAAATCTTCATGAAACTCATTAACAGAGTGGATCAAACATTCATCATTGAAGAAACAGGATGCTTCAAATGATACTCATCAACAGAGCAGATCAAACATTCATCATCGAAGAAACAGGAAGCATCGGACACTGCAACATGGAATTCAACCAGACCACTCACCACCAGCAAAATCAGCGAGAGGAGCCTGACAAAACACAGAGGACCGTGAGCATACAACGAACTGACAAGGTGAGAACCTTGAACATTTATATGCACACAAATGCGCTGCACCTGTGGAGCGCTGATAATCAGCTGTGCGGTGCTAGACAACAGTACCGGTGAAAATGGTCATGTGACCGCTCAGCTGATGACATGAAAACAAACAACCACTGACAGGCACGCGACTCCCACACAAACACAGAGAGAAAGGCACACACACTTAGAAACACATACCATAATAGGGAACTGTCAAACAACGCAGACACTTCAAGTAAAGAGCAGATAGATTCACAACCGTGACAGTCCCTTATAATATTTAGCAATGGAAAAAAAAAAAAGACTACTTAAAACTGTTCAGTTTGTTTGGATTTAAGTAAAATGTTTATATTTGTTTTATTCTATAATGGTTTGATCAATTATATTTTTTGTAATGTTTTCATTTGTTGTGATTTAAAAATTTGGATTGTTTCACAAGATTAATTCTTTAAACTCTTCTGAATTTAAAGGTATTGTGTTGTCTAAAGAATGCTCTTTTTTTGTTAATATATGCAGTATAAGTAACAATTTAAGTTATATGCACTTATATTATCATTATACATGTTATTTCATCATGTTGTTAGTGAACAGTTAGCTTTATTAAAAATGAAATTAAAATATAATACGAGCCTATAAAGACATTCCCAAGAGGCATTACATCATTCTTTGGATATAATTATTGAATTTCCAATCTTTACTTCTAATCTTTTTTCAATTGAACAGCCAGGCTAAATTATGTAGCTAGATTTTTTTTTTACACAAATTTAATGAAAACCTATTATGGCAAAATTAATTTTAGACCACTTTCATCTCTTTACTTAAGAAAAATTCTTTCTCATGAAAAACAATATAAAAAATCATTAGAATTTTTGAATCATTAGAAATATAATAAAAAACTCACAGGAGACATCATAAGTTGGTATTATGCTAATTTTATATAAATCTTCTAAGCTTGTGCAGAAAGTAAAGGTGTAATTACTAACGACTTGTTTCCACTGATTGTAAACTTCGACCACTGGAAATGTATGGAAATGTATATACAGATATACTGTAATACACACTATATTAAACATTTGTAAAAGCTTTAACAGTGCATTCTTTTCACAGATAAACCCTATGTACCAGACAGCAGCTGCAAACCTGGAGAGATCAATGATGGGACTAAATGTGTTTGCATGACTAAAGAAAGATGCAGGTATGAAGTGTTCCTATTTGTGACAAGTTCATTTCATCATGTTGTTTTCCTTCTCATGAGAAACAATATTAAAAGTCCTTAGACTTTTTGAGTCATTAGAAATATAATAAAATTTAGTGGTGTAACGGATAACAAATCTCACAGTTCAGATCACATAATGGTTTTTTAGTCACTGATCGGATAATTTTTCTGCCAAAAAGGGAGGAGACAAATGTAATTTGCTTTCCATTTATTACAAAGACAGTACTCAAGACACTTTTGGTTTTTAACAAACAGAACTTAGAACCTGTAATTGTATTAAAAATAAAATTAAGAAATAATCAGCTGAATCAAAATAAATTGTAAAATATTTAGTACTGTGAAAAAGTCACTGATACTACTGCTGTTGCTGATAACAGTAAATGTAGAAATCTAAGATTATCATTTGCACAATCCATATTTATTTTTAGTCTTGTTTTCAATAAATGATTCAGTTATTATAATGTAATTGCTGCCAACAACTCTCATTTTTGAGCGTTGTTAAATATGATGGTGATTTTAATCTTTAACATAAACATCAGTGGTTTTATCCAAACCCTAAACTGTTATCTCAGGATTTCTGTGTTATATGACTGTTTGTAACTTTACAACTAAATCAAAAGACTAAAGCCTGAATCATTTTTAAATTTTAAGTGTTTTCAAACACAGATTTGAATGTAGCGATTCGAGGGATTAATAAACATGCGAATCACTATCATTTATAATTTATGTTGCGTGGGTGTTGAGATCCCGATCTTTTAATGATTAATCGTGCAGCTTACACTGAATGCATTGATGCAGGCTAAACAAGTTAAGACAGAAAACACCTTTCATATCCCTAGGCTCTCTTGTAAAACATAACTGTGAAGAAAAAATTTGCGGTAGTTTATTCAGGATGTGGTGGGTTTCTTAAATGCTTACATACATGCAATTTGAATGACTCGAGAGGCGATCTCTCTACGATTGTCACAAATTTAGGATCAATCTACAAGTGCGGGTCACGTACGTGTGTTTCAAATTGTGGGTTGCGATTCGTTACACTCCTAACAAAAGTAGTAAAAGACCTAAAACACTCCCACATGAAATGGGCAAATAATTAATCCAAAAACATCCATTCATTAATTTTCCACAGTGAAATGAACCACCAACTTATCCAACATATGCTTTACGCAGCAGATGCCCTACCAGCCGCAACCCATTACCAGGAAACATCCATACACTCTCATTCACGCATATACACAAGGGCTAATTTAGCTTATTCAATTCACCTATAGCGAATGTCTTTGGACTGTGGGGGCAACCGGATGACCCAGAGTAAACCCACGCAAACACGGAGAATGTACAAAATCCACACAGAAAGGCTAACTGATCCAGCTGGGGCTCGAACCAGAGACCTTTTTGCTGTGAGGCGATCGTGCTACCCACTATGCCAGCGTGTCCCAATCCGAAAACACCTCTTTAAATCCACCATTTCATTCTATGATATGCTTTCACATGAATTATCACTATATCCCAATTCATTTAGCTTTTAAAAGCAAAATACTAAATCAACTTTATCAAACGCCTTGTAGAAAATCTAACAGCTTAACTTGCCTTCATCATATTTTTTCATATAAAATCATATACAGTTGAGGTCAGAATTATTAGCCCCCATTAAGATAGCTGCCTTAATGCAGTGCTATTTGCAGTTTTGACCATTTAACACTATGTATTTGTGTATCCTGCAGAGGTTACAGAGAAGACTTGTGCGTTTATGACGCTGGCAAGGAAACTGCCATTATGATGTCCCTCTGTGCTTTTCATGCTGACCGTTGTCATGGAGACAGATTATACTTTATGAATAATGGACCGTGCAAAAGTGACGCACGCAGTCTGGACTGGGCCAAATTCAGGGTCAGTGTATCTGAGCAGAGCTCGGTGCAGGAGCCCTGCGGTTCAGACACCTGTTACGAGTGGGAGACCTGCTCAGGTACAGACCGAATCACAAATCCTTACATAATGCATTCTTTCATTATATTCAACTAAAATAATTCAACAGTCTTATTGTCTTTTCTTCTTAGTGTCCAAAACGTGTGAGTGTAAGATGCCCAGAGAATGTCCAAAAGACGGGAAGAAAATATACTGCCTGAAAATCGTGAGGACGCAAACCACAAGAAGCATGAATCTGTGTTTTATGGCTGCAATGAAGTGCAGCAGTATAGAGTTTGAGCTTCAGCATGAAGGCCCTTGCGCAGGTTCTTAATTGTGCACCACTTAAGCTGTAAAAATGTTCACAGATTTGCAGCCATTATTGATTCATATTGATAACACATTGTCATTTTAAAATCACTCACAGCATGCTATAGTTATTTGTTTGTGCATATGGGCATTCTTGATATTGATCTGGAACAACACAATAAAATATAATCGGACATTCAGATGCCTTCTAGTATTTAAATACTCTTTCATCTGCTAAAGTTGAATGTTAAAATAATTACTTTCTGGCATGTCAGAAATAACTGTAAATAAGCTATTCATGTGAATTATACTGAAATGCTTTGCTGTTTTTTATTGCCCACAATCCAGGAACACTTTAAGTAACAAATTTGCACTTATTTACAAAATTTATTTGCAAAGTGAATACATGTCTTTTTTATATTACAGTAAAAAGAAACATCATAGAGCTGCACCAAACAATATATTTAAAAAATACTTTATGACTGACAGGCTCCAATTTTGAGCACGTTCATTTCTTTCCCTCTGCATCTCCAAGCTCCCGCCTCACATTCTGACATCATCTCAGGAGCTCCGCCCATCAGAGAGACACACACGTGGGCGGAATCATCAGGGCAGTCCTCAGGATCCTTACAGTCACATTTCGAACCTAAGAACACATTTAAATACAGTTTTACATATACTCTAAACTCTAAAGTGACCAAATGTTCTACTTCATTATGTATGAAAATAACAAAAGATGGAACTGTGGAAAATATGGTCACAATATTATAAATATTCTTTTTGTATCAGATTTTTTATTCACTTATTAGTCTGTCAAAATTAAAGCCTCTGGCTATTTTTCTTGATAGACATTTTTTTAAGGAAATGATTAATTATCATACAATCAGAGTATCCAACACATTATGTGCGTGAATAGTGTTTTGAAAGAATTATTATAATTGCACACAAAGTGCACTGTGTCAATGACCAGTATGAGAAAGTTACTGTTTTTTTGTGTTACCATCGCATGTCTCCCACTGATGGCAGTCCTGACAGGATGTGAATTTGGTTTCTGGCCAACTGCATGCACTATCCTGCAGCAAAGTAAAGGTTTGCCCAAGACACTGCAGAGCCCCAAGCTGGCAGACACTCATTCGGTTGACCCGGCCCGGACGCACAGTGGCACAAACGTGGAGAGACGTCCTGGTCAAAGATGTGACATTAACACGTGCTGCTTTTGTATGATTTTTTTTGTCATATATTCAATACCATAAATAAGGCACTTACTTGCATTCAAAAGGCATTTTGCAAACACACTGACCCGTCCCTGGTTTTTCCCATGGTTTGCAGAGGAGGCTTGGTTGGGTGGGCACTGCTTCAACTAATCAAAAATATTATATTAGCCATAATTAAAGCCATATTTAGAGCCATCCATTAATTTGATAAATATGAGCAAAGAACGCTGTGGAAAAATAATTATCTGGATCTTTTGATCAATCTATTTTTTTTTAAATGGAAGAAGTTGACAGATGTTTGTGGTGAGACTTTTTAATCCATAGGTCTTAAACTCAGTTCCTATTGGGCTGCAGTCATCAAACTTATCAAACACAATTGATCCAACTAATCAAGGTGTTTAAGACATATCGAGTAGAATTGAGTTTGAGACTTATGCACCAATCCCATGACCCTTCTAACCTCTGCCGTTCTCCAGCTGTGGTTTTAAGAGATTTATTTGGCCACTTAAACCTTCATCCTAACTGTCTTGTGAAAAATTCAGCACATGTCCTCTTCCAGGTTTGAACCCTTAAACTCTGTTTCTTTACCTACATTCAGGTCAACTCTGTTACATTACAAAAAGACATCGGTTATAAAAATCTTTAAAGTACTTATAGAAAGAAACTTATTATTCTTTCATTAATTTGTAAAAAAAAATGTAAAGGCTAATTATTTGTAAACTCGGTTACTGTGATATTTCAGTGAATTTCTCATTTACTTTTTATAAACAATAATATGACAAAACTGCATAGAATAGCTTAAACTGTTTATTTTAGTAACTAGATTAAAAAGTTCTTCAACACAAACTTTAGGCTGGCTTGAGAAAGCTTAGACTGAAGGTTTAAAGTAGTTCTTAAGTTTTAAATGGCTTAAAATTTTAAGTAGTTTTAATTAGTTCTAAGTTTCACACAGCTTGAGGTTTAAAAGTAGTATTAAAAAAAGTAAAAAAAATTGTTTTCATCAACAACAATTACTAACAAAATCAAATGCTCTCTATCACGCATTTTACATTGTCACTTCAATAAAATATTTAAATGGCTAGATTATACAAATACTAGATTGCTGGATTATAATATACATATGTAACAGTGCAAATGACCAAAATGTTAAATAATATAAACTTTTTCACAGCCTTCTTTGATCTTATTTATGAAGGGTACCGATATGTTGGGCACTGTATGTGTTTGCTTTTTTTAATAGGAGCCTACCTGGGTTGCAACGGACACTCTTAGGATCTGGATACCAGCTGAGTCCAAGCCGGCACCTGATTTCTCCTTCACCATCTTTCTGCATTCCGCTTGGACATGAGAGGGTCACACTGTCACCAATACGATAGGATTGTTTTAAGGGCACAACAATCACATTTCTGAGAACAGCTGGAGCATCACACTCTGATTCTGGTAAATATACAAACACAAGAAAATACTTCACAACAATTGCCAAATGTAATGATCTAAAAACACAGAACTGCATTAAATGGGTTACATGTAAAGATTTGTATAACCATATCTCTATTAGTCTCAGATATTCTTTATAATTTAACTATGATATCAAAATGATGTCATTTGAACTGCCTAGTTTGTCGACATGATGCTGTTGAATAGCAGAGCTTGATCAGATACTTTATTAACTAAATTTCTTAACATCAACTATACAGCATTGACTGGTACATCTTAGATTTATCAAAAGTATTCATTTTTCAGATACTTGTACCAGTGAAAAGCTACTTAATCATTAAATTAGTATTTATACTCTTATGCCAATTAAACAGATTATAGTTATCACATGCTAGTATTTATTAGATAATAGTTCTTTTATCATTTTAGTACTAATACATTTATCATTTTATATACTATATACTATATACTAATGGATAAAAATACTTATCTGAACTATTAGAACTGAAGATATTTAACATTTCATCGGTAAGACTATTAACCAAAATATACTGTGGTCATTCTGATTAACCAAATGTTGCTAAAAATGAGACTTAATGAACAGCATGTATAACCCTGATTTAATAATTATTCTCCTGGCAAATACCTAAACACTTTTTGATTTGGCAACTACCCAGAAAATATTGTCACCATAAATAATATATTTAACATTTTCAATTACTTTTGCACTCCATTGGTGATATCCTCCATGTCAGGCTTTCTGTACATTCAGCGAATGGATTGCCAATGCGATCGTATCCGTCTGTGCAGGTGTATTCAATCTTCTTGCCAACTGTATAGATGTCTTTTGGGTCCTGCATACATGATGGAATGCATGCTTGATGTGAGTTTTGTGTATTGAAAGTTTCATTACTGTGTGTATTCCCACACCCTTTCCATTTGCCTTGAATAGGGAGATACTTACCAAAACAAACCCATTAGCCAAAGGAGGGGGAGTTTTACATGTCTTCACTGGTGTCAGTGTGGGATCAAAGCAATGGGGCTCCAAGATTCTAAAGTATGGAGAAGAAAAAAGGCCATGATTGTACACCAAAATATAGAGTTAAAGTCAGAATTATTAGTCCTCCTGTGATTTTTTTTTTCTTTTCTTTTTAAATATTTTTCACAGTATTTACTATAATATTTTTTTCTCCTGGCGAAAGTCTGGTTTGTTTTATTTAGGCTAGAATAAAAGCAGTTTTATAAAAAAGAAAAAAAAGAAAAAATATATTATTTAAGCAGTATTTTTTCCAATAGTCTACAGAACAAACCATTGTTATACAATGACTTGCTTAATTACCCTGACTTGCCTAGTTAACCTATATAATCTAGCTAAGCCTTTAAACTGCACTTTAAGCTGAATACAAATTTCTCGAAAAAATATCTAGTAAAATATGATGTGTATGGGCTAATAACTCGACTCTCTCTCTCTCTTTCTCTCTCTCTCTCTCTCTCTCTCTCTCTCTCTCTCTCTCTCTCTCTCTCTCTCTCTCTCTCTCTCTCTCTCTCTCTCTCTCTCTCTCTCTCTCTCTCTCTCTCTCTCTCTATATATATATATATATATATATATATATATATATATATATATATATATATATATATATATATATATATATATATATATTAAATGCACAAACTGTCATCCTCACTTGAGGTTTTCAAAATCCGGCTCCTCGCAGCTTCTGCGCTCTATGGTTTCTCCTATGCAATTTTTGCCTCCATTTCTTGGCGTAGGATTGTTGCATGAACGAGTCCTTGACTTTTGACCATGAGAGCAGCTGCTCCAGGCAGACCAGCAGCTCCAGCCTCCTTCAATCACTCCTGTAAAGCATGACATATTTCAGACACAATGAACAGGCAGGATATGTTCAACAAATGAACAGCATTCTTTAATTCTGAATCCGTTTTTCTAATTCCTGAACAAACAACTCTTATGAACCAGATCTTTATAGGGAATCAAAAACAAGAAGCGCAACCAGTGATTTTATTTCCTGAACGAGTCTAATATAAGAAAAATTTAGATAATATATATTTGACCAATTAAAAAGCTCCTATAACCTCTTATAAGCAATTAATGACTAGTTTGAATCACTTCAGCCGTTCCTGAATCAATATCTGACTCACCTAAAATGCAAGTTTCCAATAATAAGTGACCCATTTTGTCTTGTAGGGGCGAGATACTTTAAATACCAGAGTGCAAAAGTGATGATGTGAGGAACTGTATCTCAGTAAATATTAATAATAATAATAATTCCTTACATTTATATGGTGCTTTTCTGGACACTCAAACACTTTTTACACATTGGGGGGAATCTCCTCATCCACCACCAGTGTGCAGCATCCACCTGGATGACATGACGGCAGCCATATTGTGCCAGACCACACATCACACACCAGCTGATTGGTGGACAGGAGGCCGAGTGATGAAGACAATTGTGATATGGGAATGGTTAGGAGGCCATGGTGGACAGAGGCCAGGGAGTAAATTTGGCCAGGAAGCCAGTGTTAAACTACTCTTGTTCGAAGGACTTCCTGGGATTTTTAACGACCACAGAGAGTCAGGACCTCGGTTTAACATCTCACCCTAAAAGACTGACAAATCTTCTAATGAGAAGAATGGGCACATTAGCTAAATAATAACTTTAATACTAACAGATGGATAACCTAAAGGATAATTTTAACACTAACCGGGAATTTGTTTTGTTGAAACATATGACCACCATTAGCTGAAGTGCAAAAGTGATGTCATTAAAAATCACTGACCCAAAATGACAGAAGTGAGAAACTATTTCACTAAATCTTCTAATGACAATTGTGTATGTGTTTTGGAGCACAGTAGCTATTGGATAATATTAATACTAACAGACTGATACCAACACACACACAAAAAACTTTCATTTTATTTTCATGCAAACTTCAAAAGTTAATTAAGTCCTACCTGGTTGCTCTCCAAGGACATGGCCATTCTGGCAGGCATTACCGCTGGTTCCTGGCCTACACACACATGTACAAACCCCTTCACTGAGCACAGCCATGCCATTGTTCTGACAGGGTCTGCAGTGACAGGGGCTCTGCTCCTCCAGATAGGCCTCCAGTGCCCTCTTCAGGTGGACTTTCTTTAGTCCTGCACATGCCACCTCCTTGACCAATTCATGCAGCGGCCTCAACTAAGAAATAGACACATCATAGTGTAAATATTTACTCTATACTTTTAAGTACATATTTCT